>NW_026558702.1:0-130371 GCF_026930045.1 Uloborus diversus | reverse complement strand
TTTTATATATAGATTAAATCGTATTCCAGATACTAGGTATTTTGCATCGTTTACATGTGTTTTATGTTACTACAAATGGGTACTCACATAAAGTGCTTTCCACAGCTCAACAAACATTTTTGAAAATTTTTTGTGTCTTTAAGAGCCAGACTCGTCAAATTTCTTTAGAAGGTAGATACACATTGAACATGTAATTCATAATATACAGTAAAATTCATCGAATTTCAGAATCGGGACTAGAAATTTATTTGGTTGAAACAAGTATTTCGTTGCAATAGTATATGTTGTAATAAGATTTTACTGTATTTCTCTTTAGAAAACTTCCTAAGGAGGAAAACGATGCATAATTTGATCCCAAATAGAATCGTGAAATGTTTCTTATGGGGTCGCAATATTACTCCTTCTTTTAAGACATGTACGATATTATACAGTTTTTAAAACATTACGTGAGAAACAAAATAGCATAATTTTTATTTTCCAGCGCAGCAATGCGAACCTATGTAGTCAAGACTCAAGAGGGAAAGAACTAGAATTTCCTTGGTAGGGTCTGTAGAAAGCTGCGGTTTCATTTCGCCGTCAGCTATATCTCCTTTGACTACTCTGCACAGCAGGGGGAGCGTCCAGTCTGTCCCCCTGCAAAATGTGACAGGTCACATGATCCACACTTTCATCGGTCACCGTTCGTTCTATTGGTTGTTGAAGTGTCAATCACTTCACTGATGAACACTGCTTTCGTTTAAAGAGAAAGCCCATTTTCAAGCGAGATCCTTTTTCTTCTCCACTGAAGAGCAGCCTTAAGTTTTTCAAAAAAAAAAAAAAAACATTTTTGAAAAAAAAAACCACATGTTTTTTTTTTTTTAAATCACTTGATTTAAAACCACGGTTTTTACCAAACAACCCTGGCACTAAATATAGATCTTATATTGTTGTATAAATTTATCTTTTAATTTTAATATTTTATTTTGTGCACCACAATTCTAATTGAACATTACTTTTAACAATTTAAATGTGCATTTTTCAGATACTGAAGATGCTAGTGAAACTGATATGGTGAAACAGGAGGAAGAATATACTGAAATCAAAGAACAGTAATGTTTTTAAATTTTCAACGTTGTTACATAGTTTTTGGACCAAAAATTACTTATCTCTATTGTTTGATTATATGTAGTCTAACTTTCTGAACAGTGTTAAAACTAAAAATGTGTTATTCTTGTTATTTGGGTTTTCATCTTAGCATATTACTAGCAAAAATACTAGGCATTGCCTGGGTCGGTTAAATTTGAGAAACAATCTCGAATTTGATTCATTTTCTCTATCAACTGTATGAACTTATAGCACCCCCGCTGTGATGTGATTCAAAATCGAGCTTCTTCCTTACCCATAAAAGTAAAATACCAATAAGTATAAAGAACGAAATAGTATTCAGTTAGAAACGAAAGCACAACAATTAAGTAAATAAAAATTTGAAGAATTTCCAAAATTTGAAATTTCTTTTATTTAAAAAGATTTCTTGGTTTTTTTTTTTGAACAAAGTCTAAAACTTTTTCTATATGGCTATTGAAATACAATCGGTTTAAAAAAATGTAGTCGCCCGTAATCCCATAGCTTAGTTATTTTGGAAAATTTCAATTATTGTGGGTTCTTGGTGCGACTTAAAATGTTACCAAATTTGTGGTAATTGTTTTGGGATAGCTTGGATAATGCTCCCCCCCCCCCCTTACTTTGTAAAACTGTCTTGTTATTAATTTTTGTCAATGAGATATTGAGAGATTTTTGCTTACCATAAAATGTTGTTAAATATTTTCATCCAAAATGTTTCTGAAATTAGTAGTAAAACTTGGCGAGTGTTTGAAATTGCATAAAGACAAATTAATAATGGAAGTTTTTGTGCCTTAAATAGATTTTCCTAATTTAGTTAGTGAATTATTTTATACTTTAACAAAAGTTTTAAAGATTCTTTTAATGGCAATATTTTGGTTACATGGTGAAAGCTAAAAAACATTATTTTATAGTCTTTGGCTGCAAAAACAGCGCCGGTTGAAAAAATTGCCTTACTTTATAATTGAATCGTTATAATTAATTATTACTATGTTCTTATTTCTATGAAATTAATATATATACAGTCAATTTGCAATAACTCGAATCTAAAGGGACCGACGAAAAACTTCTACTTATCAGAAGTTTGATTTACTGCTAGTTTCGGTTTTCATCATTTTAATATTAAAAACCATCGAATATTTTAATATGTACATATAACAATCAAAATTACAGAACTTAAAAAATTTTCAAGCACAATATGCACAGTTACTCAAAAATATTGTGAGGAAAAAAATTAAAAACATGGTTTTGATTTCAATACTGCTGGAACCTCTTGAATAGAGCTGATTCTACTTCAGAAAAGGAGTACATTTTCATTTGTTTCAAATTCGACTTCATGGATTCTACTGGTTTAGAAGTTTCTCTTTTTCTTTTAATATCTTTGACAGAGTATTTGCTTAGACATCTTTTAGTAGTAAAGAAAACTCACTCTCTCTCAGGAACTTATCAGCAAATGACTGAACTAAAGAATGAAGGGGAACTCATCTTAACTTAGGTCAGCCTTTAAATAAAGGTACAGTCAGTTGACTTGATAACTTGACAGCTTAAAAGCAAATTTGTAGTCTAGCAGCATGTCAAAGTGTAAACAATACAGTACATTAAAAGAAAACAAGCTATAGTCATTTCCGCACGTGTAACTCCCTATCTATTGTGCTGGAATTGCAAGTGAAGGTGAATTAATTTTTTTCTCATAGTCACTTGTTTGTTTCTTTCTTTTCGTCCTGTTGAAATAAATTTCCAGTCATCTTTGAAGAAACTTCGAGTTAAGGTTAGTTAACTTCAAGATATTGGGAATAATTGGCATATAATTAAAGACAAAGGGGTTGGGACTTGATAAAAACTTCGAGTTATGGTATTTGAGTTATCGGATTTCGAGTTATCGCGAATTGACTGTGTTTAGTCACTGATTTCCAATTGTATGTTTGATGCATAAACTCGTTTGTAAGTAGTAAACTTACAGATATTTTGAAAAGACTTTCTTCCAGAATAGGAAAAAATAGGCTTGTCTGCCTGTATGTTAAAACCCAGTTGGTGAAAATCTTTTATGTGATTGAGAAAAATAAATGTCATGTTTGAAATCAGCTCACCCAATGGAATAAAAGTCACCTGTTACCGTACAATCACTTTTCCATGACCGGAATTTTGCAGGCCTGTGTAGTTTTAGATAATAAACATTTTCTATTTTCTAACTGTTGCCAAAATCAATTGTCTTTTTACTTAGCCCCAGTATTAATTATTGGCATAGATGAGGATAAAAATCCCAACAAAGCAAAAAATTTCATGCTTGCTGCAGAGTAGCCTTGATTCAAAATTTTCATTATGTTTACTGTTAATATTGCTGTTGTAAGGCAACGAATTTTTGTAACGATGGGTTTTATATTTAATCACTTAATGGGAAAATTACATGAAATTTATTGTTTTTCATCATAATTTTTTTAAACTAAGTTTTTTACAAATAAATTATAGCCTGTTTCTCCTTAATAACGTAGCTATCTATAGTGAAAAAATGGTTAGAATAGGTCCAGTAGTTTTGAAACTTACCCCGGGGTACATTCAGAAGTAGCCATTTATGTATATAGAGGAACTGTTCGCCCAAAACGTTGATAATTTCCCCAAGCTTTCATTATGGAAGTTGTAAGAAAGTATTGACTAAAAATCTAAATTTAGAAATTTTTCTGGTATCCAGTAGCCAGTAGAAGCAGGGTTTTCCAATTTTGTCCACCCCGGAAAAAATCGCCTGGACAAAATTTCATTTTGTCTATTTCGTCCATTTTGTTCACTTCGTCAGTAAACTGAAAATTTTTAGTTAAAAATTTGAAGTTTGAAAATAATAAATACAGTTGAACTCGGTTAATACGAAACGTAAAAACTCATCAAATTTGTTCGTTTTATCCATAACAACTATGAATGAGTGATGCTCTGAAAAAACGAAGGAATGCTGACCTGTGTTTAAAAAATATTTTACTACTAATACACATAATTTATTCTAACATTCAGAAAAAAAATCACTTATTTCTTATGACTGAATGTTTTTGAAAATATTGAAAACGGATGATGATAATCCACAATCGCGGAGTAGGTATATACCACAATGGAAGATGAACAGTTTTATCTTCGAGTGAATTGAAATGCCACAGATAAATAAATGTACGGACTTTATTTTCTATGCAAAATATTTAATACTAGGAAATCGCACGTCATGATATGATGGGTGAAAATTGTTTCTACATTTGAAAGAAGGAATTGCCTGTTTCATGATATTTTGGTAGTCGACATTTTAACCCTAACTCCAGTGGATTAACCCTAAACTCCAGTAGATAGCATTCATTGTTGATCATATTTTCGTTTCTTCATTCCCCTAAAATGACACAATCTTACCAGTAAAACAGTTAAGTTACTGGATCAAGTTTAGCCTTGTCAAAATCAAGCATTTTTCTGTATGTCAAACATTATTAGAAAATTTTATCAAATTACCATGCCATGGTGCGAGTTTCATTGTTGAAACTTGCACGTTAATCGATCTTTGACTCTTATATATATATGAGGATTTTCTTCTTGATACATAATGAAACTTCTACTACTTCTCAAAATGATGGCTAGTCTCAAAAAAAAAAAAAAATAAATAAATAAATAAAATAAATAAATAAATAAATAAATAAAATTACAGTATTTAACCACAAACATTTTAAGTGAAGAGGACAGAAATTTTTGTTAGTTTTAGCCGATACTTTCAAATTAATGCGCGTATTATACGTGAAATTTTTAATGTAATTAGATAGCGGACCAAACTTAACGAACAAAATGTTCGTATCAGCTGTGATTTCATATTAAGTGTGATCATATTAAGAGAGTTCGACTGTGATTATATAGATTTTTCCTATTCAAGTGATATTTTAATATAAAAATAGTATACATAAATCTGTATACAGTAAAATCTCTCTGATGCGGACACTAACGGGACAAATTATTTTGTCTGCAATAGAGAGGTGTCCGCAGGAAAGAGGTTTAATAATGTTATTAGCATTGGGCAGGGGAATTAAAAATTGTTTGCATAAGAGGGGTGTCTGTTAGGAGGGCTTTTACTCTATAAACAATTGATTCTAAAATATTTTAAAGTGAAAATAAAACAAAAAGTAAGATCGGTTGAAGTTCATGTAAATGTGTTAAAAATTCAAATAAGTGTTAAAATAAATTATAATGCATGTAATGGCATTTATAAAACAAGCACATCAGCTGAAAGGTGCATTCATCAATTGAAATATTAAACATTTTAGAAAATGCATAATACTTATTGTTTGAAATTGTTATTATAGAATGTATCAAGATAAATTGGCAAACTTGAAGAAACAGTTGCAGCAATTAGAAGATGGTGTTCATCCGGAATATTTGAAGCGCCTGAAAAAATTAGACCAAAGTTTTCAAACCAGACAGCTGTTAAATGAAGTATTTGAACGTATTGAGGTAAGTTTATTCTGGAGCAAAAATAATGAAAATAATCTAAGTGTAATCAAAAAATATAAATTTCAAGATAAGCGTATTCTCTTAGTTCTCAATATCACCCACACCATAAAATAATGATGTATATTATATTATTTTTTAAAAATTGTACTGATTTTCTGCTTTGTAACAAATTTTCAATGTAGCCACTAAAATACAGAAACCATTTTCAAATTCTAAGCTTTCTAATCAGGTTATCTCAAAATAATCTTTAAGTGTGGTGGAATTCTGTATTTTCGGTAAAAGTTAAGCACAGGAGAAAATTTTTTTAATTCCGGAAGCCAATCTGAATTGGCAACATGCGACTCCAAAAAGAACCTATTTCTTAAACTCTTATTTTAAGAGTGATAGACAAGGAGTCCCCGTATGGCAACCACATTTTACATCATGTTGTGGTCCGCCTTGAAATTTTGTGAGTTTTACATTCAAAAATAGGTTTTACAGGAGGGGTGCCCACCTCGGGGGTGGGTTATGGCACAGGCTGTGCCATTGAAATTTTTACGGAGGATTGTTTAGAGGGGTATTTTTCTCATTTAGGGGGGGGCGATCTTTCCGATATTGAGGGGGTGCACCCTTGGCCTTGGGGGGGGGGCACCTCTGGGTTCTATCTCGCATTTCTCATGCTGGGCTTCTTTTCTGGTCATCCCCTATTGTTTTTGTACCCCTAGCCTCCCCCATGTGGGATCATAGGACCCCAAAAGTTCATTTCGACAAACCCCCAAATCTAAAAATCTGCCGCTGATGGCAGAACTACAATTTGCTGCAGAGGTTCAGTGAGCAATGTATTTACTGATCCATGCTTAGCTTTTGGAAGGGAGTATAGTAAGACTTAAATTTAAAGATATATTTATTTATTTCAAACATAGGTGATGTGTGGGATTGCACAACATCCTCTTATGAAATGAATGTTTTTATTATTACACGAAGTTAAGAAGCATGATATCTGTTCTGTTTATAAATAAAAAATTAAGGAAAATAAAGTAAATGAGTGGAAACATATATATGCAACCCAAATTCAAAATAATAGAATATCAGAACTGTTTGCACAAAACTTGTCCCTGAGTCGGGAAAAATGAACGCGTGCAAATTAAAAAGACTAAAACTCGTTATTCATGAATGGGTAAATCAATTTAAACAACTTTTCAGATACTATAATAATTTATGGATCATTAACACATTGGAAAAATAGATTTTTTATGTGAGTCAAAAAATTAGAATAATCAATTCATTCAATGTGAATTTTAAAAAGTGAAGAAAATATTTGCATACTCGTTAACCTATAGTTTGTCACAAATATGGAGCTTGGGGCCCGGATAATTTTACGCTCTTTAAAAAACTTTTTATTGCTCAAAATGCGTCATTAAGTGATAAATAGCAAAAAATGAAGTTACATATTGTATCATTTCTTGAAGTTAGAAAAAAAAACTATCCAACTCAATTCAAATGAACGTTTTACAATCTATGGTATGTAAGATTTTAAAGGAATATAGAAGGACTAACTAAAAAGTAACCAAAGTAAATGAGGTAGAAAAATTGTAATACCTGGCAGGGATGAACCGAAATTAAAGTAAATTGTCCAAAATACTCGTTGAAGAATGCTTCTTATGTCCATAAGTGTTGGACAGAATGTATAGCTTTCTTATCCATGCCAATTACACTTGGACGGTTGCATAAACTACAGTTTTAATTGCGGATCTACGAAGTAAGACCAAAGATAAACATGAAGAAGAAACGTGCACGACTCTCCTGGAGCAAAGAGAAGCTCAAACAGGGGAAAACAGGTTAGAAAAGGATTATATTCAGTGAAGAATCGTTTTTTGAAATATCTGTGAACAAAAAAAGGTGTTCAGGTTCGACGTTTGAAAAGAAAAGTGTATGAGAAATCTTGTGTAAGGCGTTCTCTCCAATTTGACACATCCTTTTCGGTTTGTGGGTGCATGAGGACTGCTGGAGTTGGGAAATTATATATATCTTAAAATAAAACAATGCGTGACTTCTGCTGTTTATCAATAATGCTGCATGATACTTCATCTGAGGGACAGCAGTTATGCATTTAATGACACATTTTATCATTCAGCCAGATTCTAATCCCTGTCATGTCTCTAAATCAACTCATAGATTTTAAACAGAAAGAGCAATTTCGGTATAAAACTGATCAAGCAACTCTACCAATCTCAATACAGTCAAGAATTTGTGGTACCGTCAAATCTAAAGAAAGTGGTTTAAGACCTGGTGCCCGCCAACAAAATTGAGCTCATTGCCGCATTGAAGAGGGTATGGAAACAGTCAGAAACGATTAATGTAAACAGGTGGTAGAATCCATGTGAGAAAGCAGAAGCGTAGCTAGACCTGACTTTCGGGGGGGGGGGGGGGGGTTACTTCTTTTATATATATATATATATATATATATATATATATATATATATATATATATATATATATATATATATATATATTAGTATTAAAAAATAAGAGGGAGGTGAATCTTACATATTTTGGAATGGGGTGCCCCAATTCCGATACTTGTGTCAAACAAAACAAAAGCAAAGAATTTTTTATTTTTTTAATGTTATGGAACACTAGCAAAAATACCCGGCGTTGCCTGGGTCAGTAATAATTATGAGAAAAAATCGTTACTTGCTTTTTTTTTCTGGTTTAAGTGAAAGAATTTAAAACACATCTTTTTGACATGATTAAAAGTAGAGTTTCTTCCTTACCCATAAAAGTAAAATAGCAATAAGTATAAAGAACAAAATAGTATTGATTTAGAAACGAAAGCACTGTATTTAAGCATATACAAATTTCCAAAACATGAAATTATTCTTCTCATGTTTAAAAAGATTAATCTGTTGATATTCTTTTTTTTTAACATGGAGTCTAAAACCTTCTCTGTATTGCTATTGACGTTGCTCGTAATCCCCTTATACTTGCTTTAGTTATTTTGGGAAATTTCGATCATTGTGGACTCTTGGTGCGATTTTACCGAATTTGCGGGAATCGTTTTGGGATACCTTCGATGATGCTCCCTCCTTCTTTCCTTACTTTGTAAAACGATCTATTAATTTTCGTTACAAAGATATTATTGCCAGGTGCTGAGATACTTTTGGTCACCATAAAATGGCGCTAAAGAGTTTCATCCGAAATGTTTCCAAAATAAGTAGTAAAATTTGGCGATTGTTTGAAATTGTGCAAAAAGGAAAAATTAATGGAAGTTTCTGTGCTGTTTATGGATTTGCCTAATTTAGTTGCTGGATTATTTAACACAGTAAAAAAAGTTTTTTAAAGATTCTTTGATTGGCGATATTTTGTTTACATGGTGAAAACTGAGAAACATTACGACGTATTCTTCGGCTTCAAAAACAGCGACATTGAAAAAAACTGCCAAATGCATCAGCTACGGAAATATTTCCGCAAAAATTTTGGCGATCTGCTGGTTGATTGGATAATGAGTAAATGTTCAATCAGCATAAATAATAATAAAAACCATTAATTACATTAAAGTTCCGTTCAAATGGAAAACGATCAGCCAAATCATGTATTATTTGCCAATCTTGTGCAAAAATCTTACTTCAAGATTTGACTTGAGAAAAGCCTTGAACAGTCACGAAAAGCAAAGATAGTCCACAATACAACAATAGTCGTTATCGACAGGGAGTTGAGATGATACACTAAATAGTGTATTGAGTTTAGGAAAGCCTTCGAACATGGAACTAAAAAGCTCATAACTCGTTTTTTATTCTACTTAGAAATTTCGAATAAGTGCCATCTTCAGCAGAAAAATCGGAGCTTTCGATGGACATATAATGTAAATATGTGCAAGTATTTTTTCATCCCTATATTAGAGAATTTATACGAAAATTGTATTTTATTGCTCCCCTAAGGGGGTTTTGCCCCCCATAACGGGACGAAAACTACCCTATGTGTTATTCTGATGCATAAGCTATATTATTGTAAAGTTTCATCAAAATCCGTTCAGTAGTTTTTGCGTGAAAGAGTAACAAACATCCATACATCCATACAGACAAACTTTCGCATATATAATAGTAGTAAGATTCAATTTTTTTTCTTTTTCCTCCATTTAATTTAAAGTGAAATTTTCTAGCAACGTCTTGTCAAAACCAGTCTATACAAATCAAGGGGAAATCATATTTCTGATGAGCGTGTTCCGTTCATTTCAGTGTGACTGTTTAATTTAGAGGCTAACACACATCTACAAAAGCTGACATCGCTGAAAGCTAATAGATACTTTCATTTCCGCCTGTAAACTGGATGTTTGACTTTCAATCTCATCGGTGGTCAGACTATAAAGACTTTTTTTACTAACTTGGTTTGCTCTAAAAGTATGAAATAAAATAAAAAATGACTTCTTGAATTATAATCTGCAAAAAATGAAATTGCATATTGTTACATTTATATGTTGCTTTTTATGTATTTACATTTATGCTAATTCTAAAGCAGTTAATAAAATTTGAATAAAAATAGTTAGGAAAGAAATGTTTGTGGTGGAAATGTGGTTAATTCTTTCGTATTTGTTAGAAAACATGAACCACCAACTTAAATAAAAAAAACATAATGAGGAAAACAATTTAGGCCGATCGTATTTTAAGTGATTCCGCAAAACTCCAGGACGTCTCAATGCTTGGTGCCTACGTGGAATACTAAGAAAAGGTTTGACTTACCCCATGTAGTAGAAACACAATAAGCACAACTCATTTCGCGTCACTTGTAAAAATTTATTCCGATGATTATCACTTACACCACGAATATCAAGATCCTAGGGAGCTCCCGCGGCGTAATTAAAACATGGAAGGGAATATAAAAGATTACAATATGAAAAATTTAGGTAAGTTAAGTTCACAGTCCAGTCTATTGCAGGGAATTATCATAGGCGGATTTACGGGGGTGCCAGGGGGTGTGCCGCACCCCCAAACTTTTTGGTTGGGTTTTGAAAAAAATTAGTTTAGTATACTTCACTCAGAAACCGCAGTTGGGGAAAAAATTCATAGCTGCTATACTAGTAAATTTACTTGAATCCAGTGTATCACTACACATCGCTGGTGCAAGAATAACATAACTACTCATATTAAGAATTAAAGTAATTTTATCCAATTGAAAAAAAAAAGCCTAATAAATAATTTCATGCAAATAAAGAGACTTCTCAAACAATTTATTGTTCAGTGCTGTGTTATTGTATGGAATAATTGCATGTTCTGTAATTGGGTATTTATTCGTATATCAATACCAATTTTTCTATTTTGAAACAACAATGGCTAATAAAGTCCAAAAAAAAACATGGCTATTGCAAGAAACTTTATCAATAAAACCTACACCGAAATCAACCGAAAACTAACGTTTTTAAGGTAAATTTTCAAAAATTTTTGAAGGAGGACTCCTGGACATTTTGCTGCAGTGGTGCATTAAGGGGGGAGGGGGCACAAGACTGGTGACCCTCCCCACAAAATGCTGAGTAGATGTTTAAAAAAAAAATATTCTTTATTATTGAAGAGAAGAAAAGATTTCATTTTGGTAAACCCAGTTATTTTACGGGGAAAAAAGAATGTTGAGAAAAAATCTTAATATCTCTTTCAAAAAGAAATATTGACATTTAAATTTTTCAACAGCTTCAGATTATTGGCGGCGAATTGTATGCCTTCTCCCCCTCCTCGCACAATCCTCTTTCTTTCATATCTCCCCACCCTATTTTTTTTTTTTTTTCATTTTTTCTATTCCGTTTTCATTTTTTCTATTAGTCCTCAAAATTTTTCTTCTCCAAAGCCCTTTTTCCAGCCAAAGTTATCACAGAGTACCTCAAATTTCGTTTCTTTGGCTTCGCTTTGCCAAAATTTCCAAGGAAGATCTTCTAATCACCTAAATACATCGAAAATTGTTTAAAATTGCATTTTTGGAGCTTCAGTTTTGAAAAACTGCAGTATTCCTAACGTTACCAAATATGGTCTTACACTCATGTGTTTAAGACTTTAATTTTGGAAAATATACGAACAAGGGCCTCCAACTCCCTTTCTCTAATATCATCAAAGAGTGTTAATATTTTGGTTTTGAAAACTACTGTTTCGAAATACTTAAGTGGGAGAATCCCTTTTTATTTAATACCATAGAGTATTACAGAAGAACTTCATTTTTAGGACTTCAATTTCGAAAATTTTCCAGGGGAGAGCATCAGAACACCCCGTCCGGTAACAGCATCAAAAATTGTCCTCCGTAGTATTTTTGGAACTTTAATTATGAAAAGTTAAAGAGGTAGCGTGGGGGAGGGGAGGGGGTACGTATTTCTATCTGCTTTTCAAAAAATCGATTGGAGACAGTCTATGAATCTCATTCCTAACCCAAACTATAAATATGGACTATAATCACATACATAAGACTAAAATTTTTAAAAATAGCCTTGGAGCCACACGTACCTTTCTTGCCCCTAAAATACCACCAAGAGCTGTAAAACTGCGTTTTCAAAACTACTACTTCTAATTTTTTCTAGGGCGTGAATCCCATTCCAAACCAGTAGCTGGATTCACCCATTGCTTCTAATATCATTTTTCGTTTAAGACTTTTTCTGCAGTTTGAAATGTTAAGAATTGCCCATCCCCTAATCTTACTAAATATGGTTTACATATAGTCCAGTCAATAGATACATTTTACCTTGCAAAAAATGGGGTCAAAGATTTTATTTTTTTAATTTGTACATATTGGTGCCGACATGGAAAAACCAAGTTATCCAACACGAAAGACCCCGGGAGAACTTTTGGGGGCCGAAAAACCACAAAAATTTATGACTTTTTTTGTTTTTTCCAAAATATCTCCGAAATGGTTCAACTTAGAAAAAAGTTTTAAATGTAAAGTTTAAAGAACATAAAATTTCCTACAACTTTTGTATTTACAACTTTTTTGTAGCACAAATAACGAGCTTGCTATAGCTCTTTGAAAATAGGCAGTTTTCCTCCACTGCGAAAAAAAAAAAGCTTTCACACCGAAAGCAAGGCGTCATAATTATTAGAACTTGAATAGAAACTTTAGTTTCAGAGAGTTTATCGACAGCTAGAGTAGTTTGAGTTTCTTGCTCCCCCCCCCCCCCCCCCCCCCGCTGGACACAGAGTAGCAATTCTGGCTGACAGATTAGTTCCCACTAGACTCCAAAAACAAACGATGTATTCTGAAACTGAAATCCATATATACACATTCATTTAAAGCACATACGACGATGCAATAATAAAAAAAAACCTTCCCCACTGCTCACGAACTAACTTTTCCGATCTGACAGAGGTAGTCTTCATCAGACTCCAATAATAGATGATATATTGCTGTTTGTAACTGGATTACGCAATATATACATTCATTTGAGGGATATAATTCGTACATTCTAGTCTAATTATTGCAAACAAAGATGCGATTTTTAAATATTAATGTGAAGGAATGAATATTAGGCAGCTAATAAGCAAACAATCAACACAGTCTTGCATCCTATGCTCTGATACAATAATAATAATAAACCCTCCCCCAACGCTCACGAACTAATATTTCTAGTCTGACAGAGATAATCTTCAGTCAGACTCCAATAACGTATGATTTATATTGCAGTTTGTAATTGAATTACATAATCTTCTCATTCATTTTAAAGCACATAATTCGTACCATCTATTCTATTACAAGCGAAAATGCAATATTCGAATATAAATGTGAATGAATAAATATTAGGGTGATAATAAGCAAACAATAGACATAATAATGCATAAATAAAGGTACAATAGTAATACGTAAAGAACACTTTGAAAAAATTCTGCAGAAACTGACTTTTTGAGGCATGAAAAACCCAAACCCAAAAGAATTACCTTCCAAAATGAAAATCCAACTGTAGAAGCTTAATACATACATTTAAATTACAGAGAGATTCATTCAACCTTAAAGCAAATAGAGAAAGGACAACAAAATACGCTGTTTATCTTCTTCGAAGCCGTTTTGAAGGTCCAGGTTCTCCCGGTTCAGAATCTGTAGGGGGTAGAAAGAAGCTTTGGTCCTTTAATTGTTCATCTCCTTGTTGCGGTAATTCCAAAAGCTCCTGGAACACACAATACAGAACACTGTAATACACTGTAATACAGAACACACAAATTGATAAAACATACTCTCGCTCAAACCCTGAAGTGACCAACATGAGTAGCTATTGAGTCGATTCATCTCATTTGGAGAAAAAAAAGGGGGGATGGAATGGGGGTGTTTTGTTTAAGTTAAAGGGAACGGAGGCATTTACCCTCAGCTGTGAAAGACAAATGATTTCCAAAGTCAAACTGCCGGCGTTTCTCCTTTTTTCCTCCGTTATCCGATGCGCTTTCACGCACTTCGCTGAGGAGGTTCAGAAAAAGTGTGACTTTCAAGAAGCTGTAACTCGCTTGCTTTTCATGCTACAAAAATGTTGTAATGACAAAAGTTGAAGGAAATTTAATCCTCTTTAAAATTTGTATTGGAAGTTTTCTGGTAATTTTAACCATTTTTGAGATATTTTGAAAAGACTACAAAAAGTCTCAAAGAGGGTTTTTCGGCCCCCACAACTTCTCCCGAGGTCTTTCGTGTTGGATAACTTGGTTTTTTCATATTGGCACTAGTATACACAAATTAAAAAAATAAAATCTTTGACCCCATTTTTTGTAAGGCAAGCCTGTTTTTTTCTACCTATTGACTGGACTAATAGCGTTTTTTAGACTTAAAAGTGTGTCCCGCCCCAAAATTATTTTCTGATTTCGCGACTGCCTTGTTATTCCGGGAATACCTAGACTCTCCATATCCCTATTACTGTTGCACCCCCAAATATTTCCGCCTAAATCCGCCTATGGGAATTATGTTGTCACAGCAGAGGGATGTGCGTTGTACATGGGAGGCTTAAAAAAAGGCGCGGCCTGCTGTTGCAGTGAAAGAACTCATCGTAGGGACATCAGCGAGGAAGATGATGTAAAACCACATGGAGCTGGCTGCTATACCACGGCGATGACTGAGAAATCTCATTACTCAGGGAAAAAAACATGGCGCAGTGGGAATCAGAACTGAATTCATGTCGACCGCGCGTACCGCTTTCACTATCCGGGTCTCACCAGCTACAGGTGCGTCACCAGCCTTCTCTGATCATATGCAATGATCATCGAGTAAAAAAGAAAGGGTTTTCATCCGTGCATGATCAGAGCTACTTCCACGTGGACGCGAACATTTTTCAATCCTTTTTTAGAAAATCTTGATTAAATACAGGATCTCATTCGTAACTAACTTATCATTTTTTTAGAGAAACAGGGCTCTAAGGCTCCTGTGCAATTATTTTACAATATACATCATTTTTTATGCCGATGCATCCAGATTTTGCATCGCAGTCGTCGCCATTGCATATGACCCATTTTCAGGTCCAGCGTCCGCGCTCCTAACACTCGCTCAGTCACGTATCACGGCTAGCACACTACTCCTTTTTTTTTCGAAAACTTTCATGAGACATCAAGCTAAAAACCCACGCGATCGCGTGAAAAACAGATATCCATACGCGGCGTCACTTAGCACAGCGAATGGGAACGCGGGAAAATGACATCACCAATGAGACCACGCCTACGGCCAATGAGCGAAAAAGGCGGGAGACAACGCATCACGGGAGGAAAAAGGGAAAACATGGCCGCCGAAAACTCTGAAACGACGCCATTAAATCAGAAAATGCGAACGAATGAATTAAAATGCGAATCTAAGAAAATATATGTGATTACTATATCACAATGTTGGCAGTGGAAAGTTATTCACTCAAATGCATACCATCTGTTCTCCTCTCAAGCTTTTTTTTAAATTTTATTAGCTGCTTTAGAATTTACATAAATATCTATTTGAGAGAGCAACAGCAATTTTCGAGTATTATAAACAGAAGTCTTTTTTATTTTCTACTTTTTAATGCGAACCAAGCTAATAGAAATAATCTAGATTCATTTCGTTTTTAAACATTTTATTCATGTAATGCTATGCAGTTTTTCTGTTAAATTAAAATAAAATTACCTTCAGAAGGATCCGATGGGACTAATGTTGCTTTGCAGATTGTACTTCGTTTTCTTCAGACAACGTTAACTTTCTATTTTTAGAACAATCCTTTTTGTCGTTTTAATTTTTTTCTTTGGATTTAAAAAAGCTTATTATCGGTTTTGCTCGCTTCATTATGCAACAACTTTCACTTAGAATGTACTATTTTAAACAGACTGCACGTTTCCAAAAGAATACAATGTAAATACTGGCTGAAATATCAATGATTGCAATTGATACTCTGGTTAGCAAAGGTCGTTTTGACTATGACCACTTATGACACACACGAGAAGGCTTTCCAGGAAGATTAACCAAAGGACAGTCATTTCGCGCACTTTCTTGGAAGAACAGTAAAGGGGTGAAATTCACAGCTTTGACATGTAAGATGAACATTTCAAGTTCATGGTTGAAGGTCATTCAAGTTAAAAGCCATTTCACTCTGTTATCTGGATTAGTACTGTTCTTTGGTTGCTCTCTTTCTTAAAATTGTGATTCCTTAGAAAACCGAAATGATAGAAGTGAAAAGAAAGTTAGATTTGCAGCAATTGCTTACATAAAAAGGATAAGTAATGAATCCAAAAAAAAAAAAAAGCAGGGACCAAAAAGCAATAAAAGACTTCTTGAAAAAGATATGCTTAAAGTTTCTTTTACTGTGAAAATGATTCCTTAAACTCGCAATAAAGCACTTAATAATGTAATAATAGAATAAATACCTAACAAAACTAATAAAGAGGACTTTTAATCAAGAGCCCATATTGTCTTTAGTATCAATTTCATATTTTCACCATCATATTTCAAATTTCTATAAAAAGTTTCTTAAAGCCCCCCGTATCTCAAAACCTCTTTATCGCGATTTTTTTTCTTTAATGTGAAATTCGAAATATACAGATTCGACTGTATGCAATATTCCCACTGTACGGCTCATAAAATTAAACATATTTAACAATTTGCAGAATCTATGACAAAGATAGGCTTCATATACGTGGATTTAACAAATCAATATTTTTTCTAAAACGAAGTGTCAAATGTCACTCAATTAACAAAAAATTGTCACAGCAGAGGGAGGCGTCTTTATGCTTGAGGGTCACACATGGAGCAGATTTTCAGTGGCATTTGGGGGGGGGGGGAGCGAAGTGAATTTTTGATCTTTGTTACTCAGAAAGAAGTCGTTTTGATTTTTTCTTTTTCTTTTTTTCTTTCTCTTCTCTCTTCTTTTTTTTGAGACTAACGTTTTGAGGGGGTTTTTTGTCCCCAAACCCCCCCCCTTAGCTACGCCCCTGTGAGAAAGGATTAAAGCATTGAATCCAACAAAAAATGACGCATTCTAGTATTGTATTGTTTCTTTTGAAAGTGTTTTCCCTCCTTTAATTTGAATATTCTAATTTTTAACTCAATATAAATCATCATTATAAACTTTTGGATTATTCTGTCTAAAATTATTTTTAATTAAGGATATTGGAAATGAAATGCACACTTTAAAGTCTGAGAAAGGTGGCACGTTCATTTAAATACCTTATTTGCACTTATAATTGGTTAGAATAAACTTTTTTCAAAAAAGTGTGAAGCATTCTATTATTTTGAATTTGGGTGGTATATATATATACATACATGCATGCAGTCTGTCTAAAGTTGCAGCAAGTATCCAGTTAAGGCAAGTCCTATCTAAATGAGGGGTAAAAGTAAAAACTTAATGTAGGTGTTTCACTTATTTCAATGCGACTCTGCTTGGTTTTACTAAAAAGTTGACAAACTTGCTTTTGGGCCCTGTTTAGTCTCTCTCTCTCTCTCCCTCTCTTCTACTTCTTAAATATATATATATATATATATATATATATATATATATATATATATATATATATATATATATATATATACTAGCAAAAATACCCTGCGTTGCCTGGGTCAGTAATAATTATGAGAAACAATCGTTACTTGCCCTTGTTTTCTGTTTTAAGCGAAAGAATTTCAAACAAACCTTTTCGAAGTGATTACAAATCGAGCTTCTTCCTTACTCATTAAACTAAAATAGCTATAAGTATAAAGAACAAAATGGTATTCAATTAGAAACAAAAGCACGACATTTAAGCCATATACAAATTTGAAGAATTTCCGAAATATGAAATTTAACTTTACATGTTTAAAAAGATTTATCTGTTAGTACTTTTTTTTTAAATCTAAAACTTTCTCTGTATGGCTATTGGTGTACGAACTGTTTTTAAAAAATGTAGCCGCCCGTGTTCCCCTTACACTTGCTTTAGTTATTTTGGGAAATTTCAATTTTTGTGGGCACTTGGTGCGGTTTAAAATCTTACCAAATTTGCGAGAATCATTTTGGGACACTTTCGATAATACGCCCCCCCCCCCCTCCTTACTAATTTTTATTATAGAAATATTGTTGCCAGTTGCTGAAATACTTTTGGTGAAAATGAAATGGCTCTAAACGGTTTCATCGGAAATGTTTCTAAAATAAGTAGCAAAATTTGGCGACTATTTGAAATCGTGCAAAAAGAAAAATTAATGGAAGTTTTCGTGCGGTTTATGAATTTGCCTAATTTAGTTGTTGAATTATTTTGCGCAGTATTTTTTTTTAAGCATCTTTGATTGGCGACATTTTGTTTATATAGTGAAAGCTGAGAAACATTATTACGTAGTCTTTGGGCTCAGAAACAGCGACAGTGGAAAAAACTGCCAAATGCATCAGCTACTGAAATCTTTCTGAAAAAATTCTGGCGATATTTCTGCTGCAAGTGTCCAATCAGCATAAATAATTATAATAAACCGTTAATTGCATAAGTTCCGTTTAAAAGTAAAATGATCAGCCAAATCCATTTATTTTTAGCCAATCTTGTGGAAAAACGTTACTTTGATTGACTTGAGAAAAGCCTCAAAAAGTCAGACGAAACGTAAAAATATTTAACAATATAACAATTCTTGGGAGTTGAGATGACACACTAAATAATGACTTGGGTTGATGAAAAACTTCGAACAGGGAATAAAAAAGCTCATAACTCGTTTTTTATACAGCTTAGAAACTTCGAACAGATGCTATCTTCAGCAGAAAAATTGGCGCTTTCGATGGACATATAATGTTAATATGTGCACGTTTTTTTCCATCTCCATATTGGGGCATTTATGCGAAAATTGGGACTAAAATTGGAATAAAAAGGGAACTATCAATCGGATTTTTTCGAACCTTCCCAGTACCAAACTGAACAAATGGTGAAAGTTTCAGCCAAATCTGCCGGGTAGTTTCTGAGATCTTAGGGAACAAATTTACCAAACTCCATTTATATATATATATATATACATATATATATATATATATATATATATATATATATATATATATATATATATATATATATATATATATATATATATATATATATATATATATAGTTTAAACTCAAATTGTAGAAGCTTTTCATCTTAAAACATGTTGACTTATTTATTATTGATTCCATAAATTTATAGTGCTTTTTTCTTATAATTAATAAATAAACACCGCTGCATGTAAAATTTTTAGATATTTATCCCTTTATTTCCTGATTTTAGAATTTTTTAAGTTATTTTTCAATGGTTTTTAAGAGCAAAAGTTATATAATTGATATGCAAACTTTCCATTATAATTTAGTAATATTGAACACTTGCAAGATGTTTTACAATAATGTACCTATTTTTCTAGTTAAAGTCATATACTGTTTATATTGTACATTAAGCTTTTGCAACCTTACATCTATTAAGCAAAATGTTTACCAAATTAGGTTAAGATAAATACCTTTGTGCTGAACAGTAAAGTAAGAAAAAAACGTCAAAGAAGAACAAATTGCAGATTACAGCAAATAAATGCTTTTTTGACGTTGTTTTTTTTTACTTGACAAATTAGGTTTGCATTACAAATTGATCACCTTTCTTATATTCCAATAAAACAAGCATCCATTTTACTAATTGTAACACTGTTAATCATTATGCTTAAATTTGTCAGTGTTTTAAAAATTTGGTTTTTATTTAGCAAATTTTAGTTAGTAAAATCATTGTTTTTGATCTTTCAAGTAGTTAAACCCCTGCTTCATTTAGTAAAGAGTTTCCAACTTTTTCCTTTCATTATTTCATCAATTTTTATGCTTGAAATTATTTCTTATCAAAGTTTATTCATTTTAACTTCAATATCTGAAATCATAAAGCTGTTATTGCATGCTATTTTTATTGCTGTAGAAAGAAAGAGTGGAACGTGAATACTTTCTTGAAAAGGAGGCAGCCAAAAAGGAGTTTGAAGAGAAACAAATTGAGTTGAAAGAAAACCTAATATCTGACTTAGAAGAAAAGAAAAGAATCATCGAAGCTGAGCGTAGCAACATGGAGCTCACCGGTGGTACACATATCTTGAATTTTGTTTTTCATTTTATATTTAAAGTCCTTAATACATTAAAAAGAATATTTGTGTATGGATGTTTATATGGCTGTTTGGCAATCTTTGAGATCTAGATAAGCTTTTGAAAAAAAAAGTAAATTTTAAATTAAATTTTTTTTTTTAGCAGTTTATTGAATTGCTTCAGAGTTAAAGTTGGAATTTTGTGTTAGTATATAGAGGAAAGAATGTGTCGTTTCAAGTTTGATGTTACATATAATTTCTTTGAAATATGTAAAAAATGTTGTTTTTCTACATGGGCTCAGCTAAAAAAAAAATGTGCTCTCAATTGAAATTTTACTCTACTTATTCTACAAAGCATCTGTTATGATATCTTGGATCTTTTTCTGTATTAGTCTATAAGGACCCTGTTTAACTCGGCAACTTTCCAACCTTGTTGTGATTAAAAAAATTTATAATTTATTTAAAGAAGAATTAAATTCCTAAGTTGTGCTGCAATTTGCAGAAGTTATGCTATTTATTATGACAAAGCCTTATCTCTAAGTATTTGAAAGATTGTTTTAAGTATTTTGTTTTTTTTTGTAGCCATACAAATGAGATAAGATATGATTAGAGAAGACTTGTCATCATCTCATTTAAAACCTTTCACTGGAAAAAGAGCATTTATTTTTGTTATTTATTGTTATCCCTCATTAGGTTCTGCTTAAAATAGCTATTTTTTCAATTATTTTTTAGGAGATGTACATAGATATAGAAAAGTTTAATTTGTAAATATTAGTTCTCTAAAATCTTCATAACTCTCTTAAAGTCATATTGTTTATCTGAAACGTACTTTTTAACCCAAAATGAAATAGTTGCTTGGTAAATATATTCATAACAAATTCTTTGTTTCATGAGTTTCCTGCAATTGAGCACATTTGGCGGTTGACATTCTTAAATATGGATCTGAAATAATTGAATTTTATCCAAAGATGTGTTTTTTTTTTTTTCTGATTTTTTTTTTTTTTTTTTTTTTGAGACATCTTATTGAGTTTTTAGATTTATTAATGTATTTTTAGTTATGTTATGTGACAATTAATCTTTATACTTTGATGACATAAAACTTGAATACTTTTTCCTATATTAATTTCTATTCTTAACTCGCAATTTAAAAATTGCATTATGAGTAATAATCTTTAATATTGTGAAATTTTTGAAGTACAGTTCAACCTCGATTATCTAGACTTACTGAAATAAAAAAATCCAGGTACTAATGGGTAATAAGCAGAACAAATCCTTAAATAAGCAGACATACTTTTTCTTGTGACACCATACAATGATATATAACAAAATTACTTAGAATTGATTACAAGATATTATAAAATAGTACCTGGACGACCAAGCCTCGCTCGGCTTTAAAAAGAATTATTTTTTGTCAAATTGTGTTTTTTTAAGGTTCAATACTTTTCCAAATATACTTGAAAAGCTTCACATTAACGAAATATTATGAACTCGACCTTCTTGTAACACTAAAGTACCATACAAAGAAGATTCTGAATGTAATTAAGTCAACATTTTGCTTTAAACTATCTGTTACGTTTGTTTTCACTATACAATTATCTTGTCAGTAATTAAAATATTTTGACCTTAGTTTTGCTATGGTGAAATCGGTTTTTAACCGAATACTTCCTTTCATACTATGATGCAATTCACGATTTTATCCCAATCGACATTTTTTAAAAAATAAGTACTTTTAATTTTTACGCCAGAAAATGCTACATACAGCATGATATCCATCAAAACTGATGATCCACAAATCATTTCAACAAATGATAACAATTGTCTTAACAAAAACATAAACAATCTCAAGACATACACTTCTTCGAAATAAAATTTAGATGCGTGATTAAAAAACATGTTAAACTATTTGAAGTGTAAAAAGAAAATAAAAAATAAAATAATATGGTCAAGCAATAGTTTCACTTAAAAGAGAAAAAAAAAGCCTTACATCGACTTACATAATGCTTTTGAATTTGTTTTCAGCCAAGTGTGTTAGAAATTACTTAAAGTGGCCAATATCAGCCAAGCCTGGCAACCCTAAGCAAGTATAAAATTTTAAAGCGAGAAGAGACAAATTTTCATTGTTATGGTTGCAAATCGTCTGATTGATGCGTCAACTCACAGTTTACTTCAAGGCTTAACTCAATTTGACTTTATCTTAATAAACTGTTTTTTGTAAAAAAAATCACGTTTTTTACAGAAAAAACACTGATGTAGATGAACTTAGAATGCAAAACTACAATTAAATTCAAAATTTCATCCAAATCATTAGAGCCGTTTCCGAGATAAGAAATATATATATACCCACAAGAATTGCTCGTTTAAAGATATAAGATATAAAATCATTTTTCACATTATTTCTTAACAGAGAAGCGAATTTTCCGAAAATTTTGAAACAGTGGTTTTCCAGAAAAAAGGGGGGAAAAGATGATTTTTTTTTTGAAAATTAAAATTTATATTAATAGTTATTCTTTCTGAGAAAACATAAAAACTGTTAAATATTTAAAATATATGCAATCTGTATTATTTTTCTTTTTAATATATAAAACTTCTACTATCAAATAAAAATTTGTTTCCTAGCTGCCAACAAGGGCACCCATATAGGAGAGCAAGTGGGGGCTCAAGCCTCCCCTTAGAAATGAGAACTTCCTTGCTTTTAGTGCTTTTTTCTTTACAAACGTGTATAAAAATTTCTTTTCGAGTCATTAATGAATAAGTTATTAAAAATGTCAAATTTTTAATATCTCGAATCTATACTGAAATCGGTTTCCATGGGGAAAATATTCTACTAAAACATGGGGAAAAGTTTTGAGCCCCCCCCCCCCCCCCCCGCTCTTAAAATTTTGCATATGGGCGTCCATGGCTGCCAATAGTTGTTTTTGTTTAAAACACCAAAAATTAACGAAACTAGTCGAATCTTCATTCAACTGTTAGTTTTGTGTAAAATGTGATTTTTATAAAACGTTAAATAAACTTTTCATTTATTTTTATGTTCTCGAGATTTTAAGCAAAAAACGTTTTCTTGAATTTTTTTTTCAACATAAATTTATATAGGTGTGTTCTTTTTTACACCTACATTTGAATGAAAATAAGTTAAAATTGTAACTTAAACATTTCTACTAATTGATATTGCTGACATTGTTCTGTGCCACATGTACATTTAATTTTACTGAGAAAAAGGGCAAGTAATACTTTGATGTACAGATAAATTATCTTACAGTTTGCATTACCTAAATTAATGTTTTCACGTTATATACTGAACATAAAAAATATTAAAAAAAAAAGGGCGTTGGAATATAAGGTAGAATTTTTAAATACATTATTTTGTGCTAGTAATTTCAAAACTATATTTTTCCTGAGTGGACATAAACTCCTTTGGGGAAAAATCCTGCCCCCCCCCCCACAAATTTCTATTTCCCCCCCAACCATTTTCATCTCTATTTCTTAACAAGGATTTGTTTCACTAAATAGTGACTTGTTTCAAACACTTGTGGTGTTCGATTAAAACACAATCATATCAACACTTTATCATTAATACACTCAGGAACATTGAAAATAGTGCCCCAAGAAGGACACATTGGGTTGAAGTGAAATTTAATACACAGAATAGTATAGGTGAGAGATACACTTGATTCCCAAAATCTAGACTGTTAAACAAATACAGGCTAAGAAATGATATAAATACAGTGCTACTTCAATAGCGCATTGGGCCTCTTTTGCTATAATACAAGCTGCAACACGGTCCGGCATCGAGCTAATTAAAAGTCTGATGTTATCCTGAGGCAGACGGACCCACAAATTTTGAACAGCCACTTCTAAATCCTGCACAGAGTAGCACAGCAGCATCTGGTGTTTCAGCTGATCCCATACATGCTCTACAGGGGAGAAGTCGGGGGAAAGGGCTGCCCATGGATCTCAAAAGGACCTAAGAAGTCTTGAGCAACTCTAGCTGTATGCAGCTGAGCTTTATCTTTCTGGAAAATTGTCCCTGGGAGACCCTTTAGGAACGATCCTACATGTGGTTACAGAATTTCATTAATGCAATGCTGACCCATTAAGGTTCCACGTACCACAACTAGAGTGGACCGGCTGTCATAGGCTATGGCCCCCCTGACCATTATACCTCTGGTGCAGGCAGTGTGTCGTGCGATAGAATGGTACCTTTCTACAGGGCACCTCCACACCCGTGTGTGGTTATCATCTGTGATAAACATAAGTTTATCCTAAATAATTTATTATATGTATCGACATAGTTATGCTAATCAGGTATGCAGTATTTATAGTGACTTTAGCTATTGAATCATTTTCTCTTTCTCGTGCTCGGTTTTAGTTTGCCTGCTGTTAGAGTGCGGGGTTTTCGACTCTCTGGTATTATCAAGCCATTGAGTTCCCCGTTCATATTTTTTTAAGATGTATTAATTGAAACTTAGTTTTTGATCATCGATAGATATATGATTGAATCATCAAGCATTATCTGAACTTAGTATTCGTTGAATATCTTGAATTGATGCAAGGCCGTCGACAGGATTTATGGGCCCCTATGCAACTTTCTTTTGCCCCCCCCCCCCAACCTTTGATTCAACTTTCCGCTATTATGCTTTGTTTTCACATAAATAGCGAAATATTCTCTGTAGATATAAAAGAAAATAATGTTTTACAGAATGTTTTTGTGTGAATAAAAATTTATTAGTAATACGTCTTGTTTTTCAAGAGGTTTCCAACTTAGTTTTTTTTTTTTTTTTGAGGGTTACAGCTACAGCCACAAACCATAAAGGTTCGGTGACGGACCGCAACATAACTATAACAAAGACGAAAATACGTTTTTGTCAGGGGTAGGGGATTATCGCATCGTAATGAAAGTTAAAAAAATAAAAATAAATGGAATGTAAATAAATAAACTGTTCCAAAAGTATATATAAAATGTTCAATAGAAAAACTCAGTTTGTTGGCTTGCAACCACCAAAAACGATGTCCAGCTTAAGCTCTGTCATGGGAGAGTCTGAACTACTTAAGGTGTGATACACATTTGAATTTAGAAAGTACGTCATATAGTGTATAAGTTAATGCAGCATAACCTACGGTATTCATTAATGAACAGCATTTGGACTCGATGTGGATTTTCTAAAAAAAACTTTTTCTTGCATACAAACATGAAATTAAATGCAGCAAATAGTTTTCCAAACGGGCTTCTCGAGCCACAGAAGCGAGGCAAACGGGCCATATGCGGCCCGGCGGCCGCAGATGGAAATGCCTGAGTTGTAACATTCAAGATTGTTCTTTAAATGAAAAAATTCCTTGCTTTGGTCCATGGTGGCTAAGCCACTACCAGTCTTATGTACTGGTAACCACATCGCCAAGGGGTCACGCCCGATAGCCAGGCAAGGCTAGCCACGGGTGGGTTTCTTCGTCATAGGATCCCAAGCCTAAATATGGGTATCTTATCAGGTTCCCAAGCCTAAGTAGGGGTATCTGTCAGGTTCCCAAGCCTGCATGGGTGTCTGTCAGGTTCCCAAGCCTAGTTATGGGTATCTATCAGGTTCCCAAGCCTAAGTAGGGGTATCTCAGGTTCCCAAGCCTGTATGGGCGTCTGTCAGGTTCCCAAGCCTATTTATGGATATCTATCAGGTTCACAAGCCTTAAGTAGGGGCATCTGTCAGGTTCATAAGCCTTAATATGGATATATCTTAGGTTTCAAAGTCTAAAGATTATAGAAGGCATTTTCTAGATTTTTTGGAAGCAAATTCTGAAATAATGTCTTCAAAGTTCAAACTTCTTGCCAATTCAGACTCTATAGAAAACAGACCAAGTCCACTTAGTCTTTCTTGACCCATCGTTGACCGTAAAAAGTTTTTGACAAATTTTAATTTGCTGAAGGATCTTTCAGCCTCAGCAACTGAAATAGGGATGGTGCAAAAGATTCTAATTGCTGTGCATACATTAGGAAACAATTTTTCCAGTTTTAAGGATTGTAATGCATTTAATAGTGGTAAGGGCTTCAGCAATGCTGGTGCTATGTTTGATTTGTGTATGGATTTCAGAAACACCATTTCTTCGCCAATTTTGGAACTTATGTCACATTTATAAGTTTCTGCGAAAGCACTACATTCCCTAATTAAATCCGTGTCACTTAGTTCCAGATATTTCCACAAGAAACTAAATGTTTCAGAAAGTTCTTTTGTGGCACGAAATCGATCAGTAAGACCTGCAATGACAGAATCGACTATTTTGTTAAAAATGTTGATTTTATATATTTCACCCTCTGACAATTTATCATTCAGATCTTCCGTTTCATCTGCAAATATTTTTCTTTTCTTTATCCGTTTCTCCGGAAACTCGGTTTCTGTTGGCATATCTCCTGATATATTCTGGGCAACAATTCTTGCCTCCGACAAAATGCTTTCCCATTGACATCTTACCTCTTTCATGTCTTCAATAAGGCATATGATGTTTTCTACTTCAACATCTAATGTTGCTTCACTAGCTTGCAAAATTTTGTTTTTGAAATCAATTGGAGTCAAAATACGATGCCAAATTATCGACATTATAATGATATTAAAGCTTTGGCAATATCGTATCAAACCGTTTAATTCAACTTTGCCAACTGCAGTCAAACTTAAACTTTTGCATTTTTCTAAAGCGCGTTTTATTAAAGGCAGATGCTTTGCAATTGGTTTAATGCTTTCAACTCTGGCTGACCATCTTGTGCCGGACATTTTGTGAAGGGAACAGCCAGTTTCATTTGTTAGTATTTCCCACCTCTGTGGACTTATGGAAAAAAAATTGTACAGCTTTTGTACGACACCAAAAAATGTCACAGCAGTTTCACAGCACTCCACTGCATTAACTCCACACAAATTTAAAGTGTGAGCTCCACATGACGAAAATTTGGCCAAAGGATTTTCTTTTTGAATATAAGCTTGTACTCCTTTATATTTAGCTGCCATATTCGAACCATTGTCGTAGCATTGAGCTCTGCAATCTTGTAAAGGAATGCTATGACTTTTTAATTTTTCTAAAATTAAATTTGTTATTTCTTGCCCTGTTTCCTTACTGCATTCTTCAAATCCTATGAACCTTTCTTTTATGCTATATTCCTGTCCGTCGAAATTTAGGTAGCGAATAACAAAAGTATTCTGCTCAACATGGCAAACATCTGGTGTTGCATCAACTATTAATGCAAAATACTTTGCTATTTTTCTCTCCTCCAAAATAAACTCCATAACTTTTTTTGACAAGCCTGTATAAAATCGTTTTGAGATTCCAGAGAAAGGTAGTGCGCTTGAAGTCGCTGCCCCTTCTTCTGCGATTCTTTCACTTTAGTTATGTGTTCCCTTAATAGAGGGTCGTATTCTGCTAAAAATTCTGCTAATCCTAGAAAATTACCATTATTGGAAACTCCAATTTTAGTAGAGGTGCCACGAAATGAGAGCCCTCTCTCACTTAGAAACAAGGTAATGGACAAAAGTCTCCTAAATAGATCCTTCCAATACGCTTCTTGACATACCAACTCCTTATCAATTATCTTAGCGATATCATTCCCTTCATTAATATTTCTCTCAGTTTCCCTCCATTTAACATAACAAAGCTTGCATATTGCACTTGACTCATGGGCAGGCAACTTGTTATATAATTTTCTCCATCCAGCGCTTTTATCCCAGCCATTGCAACTAGTTAAGACAGATTTTGATTTTGAGCTCACGTCGAAAAGTCGGCAAGGGAAGCAATGTAGAGACTCTTTGGAAGTGCTCCATACAAGCCAGTCCCTGAAAACCCTTTTTCCATTGCTTTGCTTAGAGCTAAGTACGGAAGTGGGAAATGGTCGTACACCATCACTAGGCAAACTGGATGGAATTTTAGCAGCAGGACCCTTTCTGACTATTTCCTCCACAGACTTTGATGACGGCGCATCTTGGGTAAGTAACCCTAGATCGAAACCTATGGCCTCGTTCTCTTGAGCAGGAGCTCGATCAGTGAAATCTGCACTTCTAAATGAGTTTTCAGCTGTGTCTGCGAGTTGACTTGAAATATCAGCGGCGGAGAGGTTTAAATTATTCGAATCCTCACTGTTTTCTGATTTATCATCTAAGATAGCTGGCTCTGTGTCTTTCTCAGCCGGAATATCATTTAACGAGTTTTCTGAAAGTAAAAAGATTACCTTGCAATTCGTTTTTTTTTAAACATTTTCTGCAGTTAAAGTTGCCTGTAAATAGATGTATGTTCTAAGCTTTTACCCTACAGCTTTTGTTGCAGCGGGAGGGGAGGCTAAAATTTATAGATCCGGGCCTGAAGTTGACCCACAGGGTTTAGTAACCTTAAGTGACTTTATGATCAGAGTAAATATTCTCATAAGAGTATATCAAAAGAAAGTACTCTATGTTTACTCCCTAAAATTTAATAGATGCATAAATTCTCAATAAAAATTGCATTACCAGTTTAGTATAAATTTTATTTCATTTAAAATATTATTTATACTTCCAGGAGTCTGTCCAGGATTTTTCACAGGGTCCGTTTTTTGTGAAAAATCAAATAATTTTGTGAAAAATGAATTAATTTTGTGAAAAATCAAATAATTCCGCCAAAAAAAAAAAAAAAAAATGTTAAAACGAAATTTTAGAATTTAGAGATGGCACAAACTGCATCATTCAAACTTAAAGTTGAGTGTTTTCCTCTTCTATGTCGAGAATATCATTCTGAAGTGTTTTTCTAGTATTTGGCGGGGGGGGGGGGGACTCGCTCTCTCAAGTATCAGTATTTATCTACCATTCTACATTATTTTAAATTATACTAGAAATATTTCTATACAGTATTTAAAATAATTGTAATTGTAACAAAAAAAAAAAAAAAAAAAAAATCAGACAAGGGTTCAGCACTTAACTTTTTGACCCAAGACACTCTTGAAAAGCACAGAATTTTGTTTAAAACTTATAAATTCCGTGATTTTAACAAAAAATAAAAAGAGATTTTATTTGTTTACCTCTTAACAAAGCGTACTAAACATCAAAAATTCGAAAAATCGGATGCCCATAGCGGATGCAAAGAGATCGCAATTCTCAAAGTGAAGGCATCAAAAATATAACAACAGCTTGTACAAGAAATATTTTTGATAAAATTATTTTAAAATTGCATTTTAGAGTCTTATGATAAACATATCATTAATATCTGTAGACACAGTCAAAGCAAAAATAAAAAATAATAATAAATAAATAAATAAACCATCGATTCAGCATTTCAATTTTTGACTCATAAAAGAAAATGGAATTTTGCTTTTAAAACTTAAAATGAGAGTTCTAACGAAAATAATGAGACTTTTCATTTATTTTTCATCCTAATAAAGCAAAGTTCGCGTGAAAAAAGAACAAAATATGATTCTCATATCGGATGTTAAATTATTGCATTTTTCAAAATGAAGACATCTAAAGGAAAAAACGGTAATTAAGAGTTTATTTAAAGTTAATCATCTTTGTTAGCATCAAAAATTAAACCCATATAATTTTCTCCCAAACTAACAGTTAAACATCGCACCTCACCGTAAAAAAGTAAAATGATGAGAATCTTTTCTAATCAAGTCATTATAAAGGTTCAACTCCAGACGCTAAGTGGTGATAATTTTGAAGTTGGTAACTCTATCTGAAGCGATCATATTTTTTCTCCACCCTTACTATCCCTTTGCAGTTCTAAGTTCATTTCGCTGATACATATTATTATTGTTTATTAAATCATGAGGGGGGAGAAAAGTGCTTACCAACGCCTTTTCAGAAAAGTTTACAACAACACCGCTGCTAATTAACTGTGATAAAAACACATAAACAAAATTATTTAAAACCAAACTTATTTTCAGCTGTTAATTTCTTTCCAAGAAACAAACAACAAGCATTATATTTATTTGGCAGTAGCAATTATTTATCGCTTGCAGGAGCATCACAAGAGTGCCGTGCCCGCCAATCTTTTTTTTTTTTTTGCAAAATTAGCAGATTTTGTATCAGCCGATCCCTCTAATTTGACTTCAAAAAAGATTCCAAAAATTATCAGTTTTATACACGGAAAAATGCATTATTTTTCTTTCAGATTTGCTCTTTCAATAAACAATTTGTGAAAGATCCGATCTTGTTTATCAGAATTTTGTGAAGGGTCCGTTTTGGTTGATTGGGATTTTGTGAAGGGTCCGTTTTGGTTGATTGGGATTTTGTGAAAGGTCCGTTTTGGTTGATTGGATTTTTGTGAAGGGTCCGTTAACGGACCCAAATATCCTCTGGCCAGACCCCTGACTTCCTAGAAAAGAATAAAAAAGGATTAAAAAAAAAAAGAAAAAGAAACATACCTTCTATAAGAGGTGCACCATCTGTCGTAGTCTCTGTATTTTGAAGGGATGGCTGTTCTAATGTTGTCTGTGAACTTCCCCCAGATTTTACTTTTTAAAAACCAATATCTAACAGAGATCGATTTCCTTTCAAGGAATTTCGAATTTTTGCTTCTTTTTCTTTTCTTTTTTGACAGCCTGATTTATGCGTGAACATGGTCGAACTTGGGGGGTTTCTAGGTTCACGTACATAAATTTTCTTCCAAAAAACTACTTTGAAGATAAAAAAAAGTTTTTTAGCTTCCTGGTAAACATATATAGATAGCGCATTTTTATGATATTGTTTTTTTTTTTTTTTAAAGTGCTGTTAATTTTGCTCCAAACTCTTTTAAGTAAATTTTTATTCCCTCAGTCTTTTCTCTCTTTCATTAGTAGATGATTTTAACACATAAATTGAAAAATAATAAAGTACACTTAGATTTATGAAGTGAACACATACAATTTTGCATAAAATAATAATCAAATTTGTGCACTTACTTATTTATAAAAATTCCATTTGAAATGAACTTGCATCTCAGGCTCAGGAATTAGACAGTCGAATTTCTCTATTGCCAACTTTTTATGGGGGAGAAAGTGTCCAAGTTTTGGAAAATAAACGTTTTTCTTCTGGGGCTTTTGTCGAGGCTTACTCATTCTACAACTTCCTTATCTTGTCCTTCAACATTCCTTTTTCTTTGTCACTTGTGGTGATGGAAGGGGAGGCATTTGAAAGGAGGAGTGCAGAAATCATAGAGGGGATGAGTTTCCTAGAAATGTTTTGACGCTGCGCTGGAGTCTTTTGAAATTAAGGTCCCTATAGTGGAAGCGTCCATCCCCCCCTTGAAGTGACCATGTGCACGTTTTGCTCGTTTTCACCTTGCTCTGCAACGTTGTGCGTTGTTCTCAAAATGTCGAAGAGAAAGTGTTTGACTTTAAAATAAAAATTCACTTGTCGAAACGGCATTAAAAAGAAAGATGTAGCCGCAAATACGGAATTCCGGCAAATAGTGTGTCCAGTATATACTAAAAAATAAAAATTCCGTTTCAAGTAAAACTAGTGAAATATGCAATTCTATTTTGGAAAACAAGTACGATTGTGCGTGTATGCAGGGGGGGGGGGACAACTGTTGGCCCGGGCCCGGGTCCAAGCTTGAAGGGGGTTGATATTTTTAAAACTGGGGGTGAAATATATGGGTAAAAAAATATGTAGGGGGCCCGGAAAAGTCACTTGTGATGAGCCCCAAAATTTCTGTACACACCCCTGCGTGTTGACAACGTTGATCAGGCTGTTTTAAAATGGATTTATTCCGTGCGTGATCGGAAATTACCTTTGCTAAAAATTAGGCGTAGAAATTTACGATTTTCTCTTTTGCGAAGTTTCTATATAACGAACATTTTCAAAAGTCCCTTGCGACTTCGTTATATGGAGACTTCGATCACTCTTCAGTGAAAAGATTCTAACATTCCCTCTTCAATCAGGTAAACATTTTTTTCTTTCCAATGTGGTTTCGATTTGATATTTAGAGTGTTCTCTGTGTTCTACTAATACAAAACTGTGATAAGATTCTGAACAGCCTCCCCCCCCCCCCCCCCGAAAAATAAATAAATCCAACACTTATAAAAAAACGTTCACTGAAACATAAAGTTTATGGATGCATGATGCGGGGCTATCAGAGAAATGGAAACTGTAGGGGAAAGGGCCCCCAGAGTTGCATCGGGGCCCCAACTGACTTTAGTCAGGCCCTGTGCGCTACTATTGTAAACTAATGAAAGATTGTGACATAAGGTCGACTTTTCCCCCTTTTCTCTCCCATTTAAATTAAAGCTCCAATACATAACAGATGCAGGGCCTGATTAACACACATGCCAACCAGGCCTGGGCCTGGGGCCCCAATTTTTTTTTAAAACTTATGCATGGCATTAAAAAAATCATGTATTTTTGTGAAAAAATAAAAAGTTTTTTTTAAATAAATGTTAAACGTTATTTTAACATTATTTTAGGTTGGCTTAATGTGATAGAATACATCGCATCACACCCGAGGGTCCCCTGTTCCTATGCTATTAGTGACTTGCCCAGATTAGGGACCCTCGGGAAGTTGTGACAGAATACAGAAGGGGGGCCTCCAAAGCGTAGTGGGCCTTGGGCCTCACTATTAGATAGTCAAACCCTGAAGAGATGCGCCGACAGTGGGTCCTGAAAAAGGGATAAGTAGAATTTCTCGCTTGGAATGTTGAAACTTAAGCGTACTCTTGCCATGTTAACTTCAGAATAGCCAACTCAAAAATTAATTTTTAACGTTTTTTTTTTTGGTACCGCTTCGCGGGCCCCCCAACGTCTCACGGGCCCCTGTGCAATGCATAGACTTGCCCCCCTCTCTTGACGGCCCTGAATTGATGTTAGCATCTAGTATCTAGGAATGCAGATCATGGACTCCTTTTTCAACATGATCTTTGGTAATAGTAAATTGGAATTAGTAAACCAAAATAAGATTAGAAATATTTTTAGATGAAGTTTAATTTTGAATATGGCTGTGAGTTAGTAACTTTTTCTTTGATTTTAATTTATACAATTGTTAATCGTTAATAAACTTGTTTTTGTTTATAATATGACTTTTTCGTCACTTAGTTTAAGATGATTCATGAAACAGAAAAATGAATTTTGAATTGATAATTTAGCTACTCTACATAAGCATCACACTTTGTTTATTTATTAGCTTTGAAATATTAGTATTCTTAGCAAAACTTGGGCTATTACTACTCATGCAATATGCTGAAGTATTATAGTCCATCAATCTGACCCCAAAACGAACCAGGATTCATCATTGAACACCACCTTTTGCCAGACAATGACACCCCACATTGCTCTGGCTTCGCACCATTGTAGACGGAGTTGCCTATGTTTTGGTGTTAAAGGGAGTACACAAAAAGGATGCTTGGACTGTAGATTCACTTCCACTAGACATGTAGGAATGGTTCAGTGAACAACTGCTACTCCTACGTCTGCTTGTATGGTGGAACAGTCACTGTGGGATCTGTGAGCACTTGCCGGACAATCCTTCGTTCCTCTCTCCTCCTTGTCTTTCTGGTCGTTTCAGACCCGGTTTTTCACACTTAAGTACCATTTTGTGTCCATTACCTTCAACAGTTTCTAATGGAAAACTCCGAACGATTCACTTGGGCAGCAACAAGGTTCTTCGACCAGCCCACAATTTTCATGCCAATGATCAAATGTCTCTCAAACTCCCTTAACTGTGAGAAACGTTTTCTAACTCGCCTACCTGGTGTCTTTCATTCTTTAAGGTTCTCCAATAATCAGGATATGATCCTAACATTTATAAATCTTAAATTATGCACTGATTTATATAGCACCTTTTTTCCCGATTGCACTGATACTGTGGGTAAACGGTCATGCGCATTGACACCATACTTGGATCATTTGCATATCAGATGTCACTCTTTCTTTTTGCAAAGTTTCAGTATTATATCTTTCTGCTTTTTTGAGACGCTATTTTCAATGTTCCTGAGTGTAGTTTAGCTGTAGTAGTGTCAGGCTGATGTTCAAAGTATGCCATGATATTCACTTTTTACTCTGGAGTCCCCTGTATCTACCACTATTTGTGGTGTACCAGTTGCATGTGGCCCTGAAGACAGCTCTGATTTTTTGATCCTGATCGGCAGCCGAGCAGTCCCTGGTCCAGCTCCCACGGAGGTATCATTTCACTTGGAAGACTTTGTGACCACAAGAATATTTAACGTCCTCCCATCAGCATTAATGAAGAAAATTTATCTTCGACTGACTGGGATCGAACCGGGGACCCTCCGGACACAAGTCCGGTGCCTAACTAATCAGGCCACCACATCCTTGCCATGATGTTCATTAGTTAACCATGGTTTATTATTTAATCAATTTAGGAGCTGTAAATTTAATCAGTGTAAAAAGTAAATGTTTTGTGCCCTTAGTAACTTTCTTGCTAACAAAATTTTTAACTATCATTTATGTGAATTGAAAATAAGGGAACCTTCAAATTTGATGCAAATTATTCGGATGAACAAGGTTTTGCTGTAATGTTCGTAAGAAAATCTTGAAGTTTTTATAGTCTGATATTTTTGTTGTAATGACCTAAACTTCAACCTGTAGTAAATTTGATAAATGTGAAACTGTTTGTAAAATTGTTTTTATTTAATTTTATAGTTTTCTTTTTTTTTTTAAAAATTTGTTTTATAAAAAAGATTACTTGAAATAAATTTGAAAAAAAAAAGGTGGAGTTTTAGTAATAGCTAGGTTACAACAATTTGCTCTATATTTTGTGATCTTTCTGTGAAGCTCCTTACAATGGCTTTAACCTGGTGGTCATTTAAAAATAAAAATCAATTGCTCTTTCTATTGATGTGTATACCAGTGATGCTCTGGTCCTATTACTGAACTGTTATTCCATATTTTGTACAGATAAGAGCTCACTGCAGTTCGCTGATCTTGCAATCGTCAGAAGACTTATCCTAGAAGGTATACAAATTAAGAGTAGATTTTTTTTTGTAACTGTACTGACAAATATGCTGTTAAGACAGTTCATGGCAGCTTTGTTTTTCAGTACAGTTTTCTTAACAGTCTCAAGGTGCATTTCTTTGAATATTGTTTTAATTTGCACATAGTTTTAAAAATAAAATGACTTGATCAAATGTGTGCTATTTTGAGAAGAGCCATTGAGAATTTTCTGCTTGATTTAAGCATAATTTCAATGCATTTTTACATTGTTTCTACTGTTATGAGCTTTATCACAATTTGAAAGGTCTGCTGAAGGTTTCTAAGCAAAAGATAAAATTGTTAAAAATTATTACTGAAAGCATTATTTAAGGTTATTAGTATTTTACGCTATTTTCTTGAGTGTGAAATTGATCTTCTGCTTGAAGGTTCCAAAAAGTAGTTGAGTAAGCTAATGCAGAGTATTTATTTGCAATATATACTGAAGGTTCCAAAAAGTAGCCGAGTAAGCTAATGCAGAGTATTTATTTGCAATATATACTAAAAACAAGTAATGGTTATTGATAATTTTGTGCGATCAAAGAAGCTAAATTGTTGTTTGTATAATCATTGATTTGTTCAAATTTTATTTACAATTTGTGTGGTGATTCTATTGTTTGAATTTCAATGGGTTTCTAAATTTATCACTAACTATGTACACTTATTTGGGGGAATGTGTCTCCTTTTGTAAACAGGGAATTTTATGTAAAACAAAAGCATGCACGTTATGTGATATATTTCAAGACATTCTGATAATAGCTTTTAAATTAATATGCATTTGAGATTAATTATTTTTTTTAATTCTGAGCTATTTTTATTTTCTGTTGTGAACTATTTCCATCTTCAGCTGAACCTTAGTCTTAAAAATTGCATTTATATAGTACTTTCTTATGAATAATATTTTTACATACCTTTAAAGTTATACTTAAAAAAATGTTTGTTTAATAAACCATTATTTTCTATTAATTTTGTGATTAAAGTACAGATGTGTAAGCAGTCATATTATTCCACTGGAAATGATACACCTAAAAGATATCAATATTTAGATATATTAATTTTCCTTTGCAGCTAACAATCTTCAGACATTATAATATTTCTTGAAGTAGAAAATTTACTCCATACATGCACACACACACACTCATATTATAAATAAAACAAAATAGTCAAAAGATATTTTATGAAAAAAAAATGCTACACAGGTATTTATAAGATTAATTCTTAAACATTTATTACCACTGTATTACAGAAATTTTAGCATTTACTTTTTCATTATTCCAATATTTTGAATTACATAGTTAGCCCCTTCAGCAGCAGTAATGTACCATTCCTATTCAACTAGAAAGTCGCCCGTCAAGGTATGACGGGTGAAAATTGCTTCTACACTTGAACAAAGCAATGACCTGTTTGGTGATATTTTGATAGTTGAAATTTTAACCCTAACTCCAGTGGATTAACCCTAAACTTTTGTAGAAAGCATTCATTGTTGACCACTTTTTCGTTTCTTCATTCTCTTAAAGTGAGTCTTACCAGTAAAACAGTTAAGTTATCCAATCTAGTTCAGACTTGTCAAAATAAAGCATTCCCCTGCATACTAAGCATTACCAAAAAATATCAAATTGTTATGCTATGGCGCGAGTTTCATTGTTGGTGATGTCAGGAGCGTTACTCAATCAGGGAATTCGCTATTATATATATGAGGATTACTCGCTAAAATACCATGGTAGAATATGCGCACAATATTCTTAGTTCTTACTCGAAAGAGATTTCTGTGGTTTGGTTCACTATAAATTGATTTCCACCCTGGTCCTTGGGTTCTGGAATTATATTTCATGTTATATTTTGTCAAGAAATAAAGTTTGATAAAAAAAGTGCAAAAGGTTTTGGGTTCCAAGCTTTACACATCTGGTGCTTTTGTGCGTGTTGCTATAACTTATTGAACATGGAATAGGTTAATATAATTCCTCATGGAACTTTTTTCTGTTTTTGTTACACTATTACATACAAACTATATAGATTTTTTTTTTGGATGATGTTTGAAAAAATATTGAATTAGCCTTAAAAGGACCTGAAGATGCCCTTTAGATTTTATGAAAGTTTTTTTAAGTGGTAACTCTGAGGAGCTTGACTAAGTTTAATGATTGGAATTATTTCTCATAGATTCAATGGAAGTAAAACCTGTTACAACCAGAAAGCTACGAAGACGGCCTAATGATCCTCTGCCTATGCCTGAAAAAAGGAGAAAAACTTTGCCAAATATCCTTTTGTATTTTGTTAAATATTGTGAAAATAATTTGTTGTATATGTGTTTAAGAATTTCAATGAAAATGTTTTATTGTTGTTATGTTATATAAAGTTGAAATATTAGTCGTTTTGTATTTCAGGGCTACGTGATTCACAAATCTTAGTTTTTGATTGAATCTATATAAGTACCATTTAAATAGTTACTTGCTGAGAGTTTTAAAGTTATCTAAGCAAAAACATTTTGAATTTTTGATAACTTCTACACAGTTGCATTGATATAATGTTTACTATCATTTATCAAATCTGTTTAAATATCATTTAAGATTTTGTACTGGAAAATTAAGATTAGAAAAGATTTGAAAACAAAGAACTTATCTAAGAAAACATACAAACTAATAAATTTGATTTAATTGATGAGATTTGATAAGAATTTGATACTAGTTTTAGTCCAATATTTACTTCTGCTTTAATTTGTTATGTATGTAAGATTTAACATGTTATTTGCTTGGCAGGTTCTGTTGTTCTAAATTCACCATTTGTTTGCAGAGGTAAGTTTTTGGTAGCATTTTACTTTCTGATTTGACCTGGTCAGAAAATTGTTGCATGCACAACTTATCCTCTGGAAAGCATGCTAGAATGAAATGAATGTGTTAAAAGATTGATTGAATAAGTAAAGGATGATATTCTTAGTCATAACAGTGTATCTATTGAACAAACAAACGGTATTTGAATGAAAAAATAACTGTTGATGAAATCAAATCAATAAATAAAAGTAATTATCAGTTAAATTCTTGTTCACTGAGCGTAACATATATATTATATTTTCTCATTAATCACATTATGTATATATACTTCTTGCCATTTTTAATGCCTTTTTGAAATGTGTGTTAGTGAAAGATTATTTAATATTTGCCTTCATATTTCTGTTGTTTTTCTTAATTCATTGTCACCTCAGTTAAATTTTCTTCTTGAAGATAATGAAATCCTCGATGACCTTCGCATTCTTAATAAGGTATTAATTAAATATGATGCATGAATTCTTTTTTTTGATACATTTTATAATGTAGTTATTAGTTGCATGAAATAATTTTATTTTTTATCAATAACATACTTAGTATCTCTTATTCTACTCCTAACTGTAAATTCTATGTATTTGTGTTCCAGTATCATAGCAAAGGGTATATTCTGCATGCAATAAACTCCAATCAATTGCTTTGAAGGCTATTCACAGTCTTTTACAGTCTTACTTTATGATACTAATGCAGGGAATGTTGATCAAATCACTTTTGCCTCTAAATCTTGAGAGAATTTTGTGTTAATTGAATATGTGAGGTATGTCTTGTATTCTATTTAAATCTCAAAGGTAATACAGTGTCAAAAAACAACAACGTTGAATATATATCTCTTTTGCTGAGGCAATGACATGCAAAGTTTTGAAAAATAATTATAACTTGCATTTAAGATTTAAGTGTATGTGAATCATAGTTATGTCTATGCATAGGTAAATTATTTGTCTCAAATTTCCTTCATTTCTGCCTGAAAAATATCTTTTAAGTTTCCTAAACTTCATATTTTAGGAATTTAAAAAAAAGGAAAAAACCCTGAAATACATGCTAAAGTATCAATTGACAAGAAATCTAGTTTTATGCATTAGAATAAAACACTTCTCATTGGTAATGGTTGTTATAACCAAGTGAAATATACAGGGTAGCATAAAAGAATTTCCTTGTTTTAAAAATTTACTATATTTCATAAACTATTACACTTACCACTATAAATGATAGATAAAAATTAAGAAAAACACTCAAAGTTTTTTTGAATAAACTAATCGAATATCTGGATACAAACTTCAATATGAATATTTTTCATACATGGGTACCAGAAAACGTAACTTTTGAACGTAAATACTTTTCTATTTCAAAACTTTTTGTTGTCTTTTTTTTCCGTTCTTACATGAAAGTGCTACCTACTGGAAGTAACCATAAACAATGGTCCAGCTAAGTTCCAATTATTTTAATCATAAATAAAAAAAAATAAAAATGCTTTTTCATAAGAATTTTTAAAAAAAAAGAAAAAAACTTTTAATATTACAAAATCGAGGCCAATTTAATATCAAAGTAGTAATTTTGTTAATTGTGCAAACAATCAGCTAGTTTAATGATTAGTGGGAATATAATATTAAGCTCTCTCAATTGAAGTACGGCTTAATTAATAGTTTCAAATGTACGTTAAAAAGTAGTATTTAGTAAATTGGAGGATATACTGACAATTAATAATTTTGGTAGAATGACAATTATTGACGTATTTCTCCTCCATCATTTATTTTCACCTCAGAAAGAATGACATTGATAAGTTCTGTCATGAAGTGAGGAATTTTCCATTAATATAAGCCTAATCGATACATTTTTCTGGGATATTTTTTTCTTCGTTGCTACAATCTGCACATGTTAAGCATATGGAAACATGTTCACTTTTTTTTAAACATTCATTTACATCGCTGAAATTCAAGTTCACGGAGGTGAGAAGTCAGAATAACCATACTAACTTTTTGAAGCAAAATCTATCCGTTTTTCGAGAAAAATCTCACAACTTCAATTATGGCTGAAAATAAACAAAGGGGCTCCCTTGTATCATGGAAAATAAAATTTGATGTCATTACTGCCACATGTTAATGAGGAATGGCATTTTGTGTTTAGGTAATAGAGGTGAGAATTCATTGTGCGACATGACTTCTTGTCTTACTAAAACGAACTAAAACACAATATGAAAAAATTAAATATGCCCAAACCATTAGTATTTAAGACACTTGTGAAAGGAATAATCAATAAATAAATATATACTTTTAATTAAACATGTTATTAAGTAACAAAAACAGTTACACAAGGTGTGTGACATGCCACGAAGGTGAGAATTCACTTGTTGTGAACCAAAAAATATACGTAAAAACATTATTATTAAAGAATTGTTGGCAGGTTTAAATAGATATATTTTTGATGAAATTAAAACGCATTGTCAAATGAATTGTTCCTTAAATTTTTTTCTGTAAAAGGCATTTGACAGAAAAGTTACACTTTTTGAAGAATGACCCACATGCGTTACATATTAGTTGGCTGTTAAAGCTCAAAGCTTGTTTAATTGCCGTTGCTGTGTTATAAGTTCTTTTCAAGGAAATATAATTTAAATTTAAACTATAAATGTTAGAATTAGTTATCATTTTTTAAGTTGGATTTTCTTTTCATTTTTTTTTTTCAATTTCTCTGTTTTCCTTCAATATAATATATTATTTCTTTATATTCATAATTGACTTTTCTTTTTATTTAACCAATTCTTTAATATGCTTACAGGGCAAATATTCCACACCTAGCAAAAGACATGACAGTAAGTGTTTGTCTGATTTTTTTATATTAGTTATCATCTTAACCTCTTTTAGAGAAAATAATTTTGTTATTAATAGTTTGGTTGCATTATTTGTGTTACCTTATATGACTTCTATGACATTTTTACAATTTTACCACACTTACATTTCAATATCACGGTGATTATCTATTTTCTGATGAAAATGTTATAATTATGAAAAAATACAGATTTAATATGCTGTCTGAGTTGGGTCCAGGGATGAAAATATTCTGTCTTTTGTGCAAATTCCTGTATTTGAAAAAAAAAAAAAAAAAAAAGAAAGAAAGAGAAAGAAAATGAGATGCAGTGAGACGAAACAGGTTAGAAGTTGATAGGTAATCTTAAGCAAGTGAGTTAAATTTCAGAATTGAAAGATATATTACTTTATTTAATTAATAAAAATGATTATATTCAGCAGAAACTTACTACTCTTTATCCAATGGTCAAAATTAAAGAATTCTGAAACAAACACTTAGATCATGTGTTATAATTGAATTTCTTAAGCAAGTTGCAATGTTGTGCTCTTTATGTACTGAACAAATGTTACTAGTCGTTGGAAAAACTCTAAGGTGACGGTTTAGTTTAACGCTTGTGCATGGTTCACTGATATTTTTATTCCCTTAATGGCAATGTTGCGTTGTACGTTTATTTTCATTTAATTGCAAAATTTTGCTAATAGTTGCCTTCAAAGCAAATGAGTCTCATCACATCAAAATCTAATTTTTTATTTTAGTTTCCTTTGCAGTTTGAAACTGTACTTTAGTGATTTGAGACCAACCGAGTATTGATTATATCTCATTTTTCAATAAATACATTTGAAATGCAGATTGAAATCTGTTAAACTTAGTCTTTACTCCTCAAGTTCTGTTTCAGGTGAGTAAAGGTTGCATTTCATTCTTCTAACTAAAAGATGTGTTAGGAATTAGTTTGCCTGCATTGAATTTTTGCTGGAATAGAAGCTCATCATTATTCTAGGAGTCCCAATGAGATGAACCATTAAATGTTGCAGACATTTTGTCCTGAATTGATAGCAATCTTCTGGAATTTACCTTTCTGTATTTAGAGATTGTTGGTATCTGTTTGTGATTGCTGATTGATGATGACAGCTAGCAATATGAGGAACACACTGCACCGTTGAAGTTTGTTTCTTAGATTTTTTAATTTTACATATTAGGTTGTTTTTTTGTTGAAAGTTTATGTACTGTTTAAATTTTTCATCATGTATCACAGGTTTTATCTCAGCCAGTGGCAGTTCCTTATTGCCTCAAGGGCAAGCAGGACAAATGCCCTGCCCCCCTTTCAGAAGGCAGTCCCAAACTTGCAAATTTTCAAGATAACTTTGCTTATCTTTTTACGAATAAAAAGGATAAAAAACTGAAAAAACATATTGCATTTATCGTAGCAAGATTACTTTTCTTAGTCAGCACCTAAAAATTACTTACTGTTTGACTAGAAAAAGAGGAAATTTATTTTCTAGTTCTTAGTTAAATGCTGTGTTCATTTACTAATTTAGAGTATAAAAGCCTTATTTTTCAAGATGTATGCATAACATTTTCATAATTTGTTTTTATGATACTTATATTTTTTCTAATAGTAAAAATAATGCATAAGGGTAGCTCTGGATGAAATGTCTGTCCTGGGCCCATGGTCAGTGATCTTCAAATTTAGCTATCTCACGAAATCTTTAAAATTATAAGATTTTTTTTTGATAAACTTCATGTATCCTTTATTAAAAGAGTCTTAAGATGGTATTTAAAATAGATAAATATGCCAAGACAGTCAAAAAGAAAAGCTGTTTTTAAAAAAAGTTTTATCAAAATTAATGTAAAAAACCTAAACTTATGCTCCAGGCCCCAAAGCAAAATGCTACTAAGTTTGCGACGTACATCCCAGATCGGATGCCTGAGCTGCAGAACAAATTCTGTTCAAATGCGAGAGGAAAACTCAGAAAAAATTTTTTGCAGAAATTCTACAGATTTCTGAAATTTCTGCAGAAACTGCAGATTTTTTTAAACTAGAAGAAAATAAAATTCTTGCAAAATACGATAATTTGGCAGAAAGCTCGCGAAAAATGTTGAATTTGATATCTCATTTGCAGAAACTTGATTTACTTTGAACTTAAAGAAATCTGCAGAATTAGTACAAAATTCTACCTTGAGTTGGAAGATGTATGCAGAAAATTTGCAGTTTCTGCAGATTTTCTGCATATTTTTTAGAATATGAAATATAATATTCTTTAGAAAATATCAGAAAAGATTCTGATTTTTATAGCGTTTTTGGTTTCCCTTTTCCTTATTTTTCCCAATTGATCTTCATCTAGTGCAATTTTCTCCATAATCGTACTTTTTGGAAACGTGCTGACATTGAAACACGTCCATCGCCGAAAATTGCGTGTCTTGTTTGAGATTTCAATCCCTTTGCATTCTAATAATATATTAAATAATTTAGAAAATGTTTTATTATATGCTACCCTAACTTGACTCATTTTATTTATTATTTTAGTTAGTTCTTTTTTTCTTAACATGATTTTAATTGCTCCTTCATGCGATGTAAAATTAACCAAAAAAAAAAACGAGGTTTGATACCTAGGTTTGGATTTTAATAAAATTTTGTATTTTTGCTCTTTTTATGCATTTTAAAAAGCTCATAAACTATTTTTAGAGAATCTTAATCGGTTTATGCCACAGAAATGCATAGTAAGAGTGAAGTTTTCAGTACTGGAAAAAAAAAAAAACTCCTGTATGAAACAATTTTGATTTAGGGCTCCCAATTTGTGAAAAGTTTATGATGGTTGCTTGCTTATACAGTGCTTGGTACTTGCAGAACAATTTTGGTCAAATGATTTTACGTTGCAGAACATCGTCAATTATTCTGCTTTGAGGGCTCCAGGTGTCTTCTTCTTTGCATGGTATTTGATGGATGGGGACAGTAACATATGCAGAGGGAATGGGGGTGGAACTGTAGGTCTTCAGCCCTTCCAATGGTTTTCAAAACTCAAATAATTGCTTACTAGGTTTCAATGTACTTTTGTTGAATATATGGTTACGCCATGTTAATTCTGAGATTGATTTGGTGTTTCATCTCAATTTTTCTGAATAATTCAGCCTTTACATTTTTTCCACTTGGTTACATTCCCTGTTTTAAAATTATTTGTAATATTTCTAATTAGAATTCTATATGTGTTTCAGGAGAAATTCGAAGTTTACACCGACAGCTTTATCTTCAAACCAGTCCAAGTAAGTTAATTTTCTAAAATCTGCTATAGGCCTCAGCCCACTGCTCACTGCCACTTAATAGCCCCGAAGATTGTTTCCACAATCATATTTTTTGTTTGATTTAAATCATCTGTGAGAAGGAATCAGATTTAAATATGTGCTACAATCAGAAAAAAATGAAACTCCTCTCCCATAGAAAAAAAGGAGCAAAGCAAAGAACTTGTAAAAATTTGAGCAACATTAAAATCCTACTTCCACTCAATGAAAAAAAAAAGAACTTGATGAAATTCATTTGATAAAATTATTTTTAAAAAAGGCTTTTTTAAATTCATGATTTACAGTAAAATTTTGCCCAGGCTTGAATTGAGCTTAGCCTACGTCTTCTGCTTCAGTTGAAACAATTATATCTCCTGTTGTAATTAATTCAGAAATTGGAACTAACTTCATTTTCTGCATAACAAAAATTCTCTTTGGAATAACATAGAATGTTACGGAACCAGGGAAATCTTCTAACTCTCTAATAGAGTATGAGATTTAGGTGAAAAAGTTAAATGCAAAAAAACATGATTTTGAAACTGAAAAAAAAAAAAAAAACTTAAACCTAACTTTAGAAAACAACAACAATTTTCTGTTTTGAAAATAAATCACATATTAGTTTATTTTCATATTTTTCTTGTATCACTCACTATTGCATTACAGGTAATAAGAATAAAAGTTTGCAAATTTTGTTCAACTCCAATGTAGTTCGAAAGTGTTATGCAGTGTTACTTATATGAAATATTTAAACGATTTTTTGTATTACTAAATGTTATCTATCTGTTTTTGCAACAGATATACTTGATAAAATTCAATTCTTTTTTTTTTTTTTTACAATTTTTTTCAAGTTTTGAGAAAGTATTTGCATTTTCAGTTGTTTGTTAAAATCTATTTCCAGTTGCTTGTTTGGTTTAGTGGAATTTCTTTGTTATAGGTCATGATGGCTTGTCCAGTGATCATCGTTCAACATCAATTGAGGTAAAAGTTGAAGATGGAAAGCTGTTTTATGACAAGAAATGGTATTTCTTGATTTTTGTGCAGTTATCGATGAATTATATTGAGGCCATTTTTAAATGTTTTTGAGTGGTGTGGTGGCTTAAATGTTTACAGTTGAGTAATGTGCTGCTCAAACCTTTTGTTTTCTAACTCTTTTTAATATTCAGGCTACACAACATAATTTTTCACAAATACTACATTTTACAAGAATTAAAATATTTAAGGGAACAAATGACGTTTTTTCTGAAAATAAAGCTATTTAAAAAATATTTTTTATATTTTTAATATTGAATTTATAAGGAGAATATATTCCGCAGTAGAAGTTCTAGATTATTGGTTTATATCTTTGATGAAAATACATAGAATGTAAAATAAGAAACAACAATATTAATAGCACAAATTGCAGATTACTGCAACCACATGTTCCTGCGTAACAAGGAACGCCTTTTTCAATGCAAAAGAAATGAGCTTATGGATCAAAAAGACATCTGACAAAAGCTTTTGTCGGATGTCTTTTCATCCATAGGTGGTTGTCCATTAGTTCATTTTGCGCCTTACATTCCGAAGTTTCAACTTGCACATTCATAGACTTCCCCTTCACTGCACCTGCCTGTTATGTAAAAAAAATTTGAAGTTCTGCCTACAATTTGTGTAAATCTTATTGATAAATTCTTTTCCATTAAATAGTTATAGCTGTTTGTAATCGCTATATTCATTTTGATTTACCCAGTATTTTCTGTTGCACTGATTAACTCAGATTCCCAACCATTGGTCCAACTGACTTCTGCCAGTCGGAAGAAAACTTTGACGAGTCCTCAGATTCTTACCTGTCCGAATGAGAAAAGTTTTTCTTCTTAAAAATAATAAACAAAGCAATAGTAATAACAATATAATTAATAACAAAATTTAGGTGATATTTTTTGACTTATTGATTTTAAGTTTTATATCAGAGATGGCATACCTTCTTCAATTAGTGTGCCAGTTAAATTATAGTTTTTTATTTTCCAATGTCTAGTGTACCATTTGTAATAGTTTTTTTTTTTAACAACTGCTCTGATTTCAAACAATCAAATTATATTTTGTGAGTATATTTGCTGCTTAGTTATTAACTTTCATCAAGTAGATTTAATGAACAGCATTTTATTTAAAAAAATAAGATAAGGTCATAAGGTGTTTTAAATTTAGTGTAAGTGAACAATATGAAATAAATGTTAATTATGTTACATGTTTTTACTTTTTTGTAGCTTGTGAAATCAAATTTACAAAATTCTATTTATTTTACTAGGGGGCTATCGCCCCCTGCTCGCTATCGCTCGCCAACCCCCGGAACTGCTTACGCAGTTCCCTGTGGATCGCTTCGCGATCCATGCTCGCTTCGCTCGCTCGCTGTATGCCAATACATTAGCCTAGCTAAAATTTTCCGTAAAAATTAAAGTTGGTAATTGCATTTAGGTCACCATCCATTTAACCAATATGAAAATTACGTTCATAATGTTAATTTGTCTGCTTTAGCCAGATTTTCGACAGTTTAACTTTGCTGTATGTAAGATGACTGCCTTGGCAATGTGCACAACTTTACCATTATAGATACAAAAGTGTCTGTCATTGCTTTGGAGAGATTGCACTTCTACCTGTTGGTCCGCGGAAGGTATTTTATTTCCCTTCTACCACCCATTGGAAAACCAATGAAGGCATTCCCCTATCCGCCACCTGGGGACGCGCCCTCTAGGGGTTACAGGCTCCCCCGAGGGATGTATTTACATTATTTACACTCTTATATATTTACATATTTACACTCTTATATATTCTAATCTGAGAAAACTTCCTCATATACACAATTAAAAATGTCCCGTTTGGGAGCCACAACTGACACTGCTTCAAAAGATCTTGTTCTTGATAATGCCACATAGAGCTGGCCATGACTAAAAACAGGCTCAGAGAGCACCAAACATATTTTCTCAAACGTTTGTCCTTCTTGTTGTTATTCTGAATCCTTGCCACGTCACGAACAAAAAATGGTTTAACTAAAAACGCGAAAACTCGCCAAGGCTACTTTGCTTGCACAATACTAAAACTACTATAACCCTAAACAAATTTGGCGAAACCTTTCAGCTGAGAATAAAAGGAATAAAGTAAATTCTTTCTCGGTTATTCATTTTGAACTGAACTGTCGTACTGAAGCAGAGAATAGACGACGCTCAAAGCGCCTACGCGTTCAAAACAACATTGCCGATGAACATGATTGTGGAGCAATGTGTGAAGAATGCGAATTTTGTGGTGCTCTTTATTGGCAGAAAGAGCGTAATACTGCAAATAAATATACTAAATGTTGCCATGACGGAAAGGTGCGGTTACCGGCATTGTGTGACGCACCTGATCTGTTGAAGGAACTGCTGACTGAAAATTCCCCAGCCGCTAAAAATTATCGGCAGCGAATCACAGAATACAACTCTGGAAATGGCTCGTCTTAAATTGGATTCAAGAACGGTTTCCTGCCTTCTTTGAGCTTTTCTTTGCTGATTAAGGTTGAAATGGGCCACAGCCCGACTCAAACTCATCTCAAAAAAAAAAAAAGTTCGTTGAGTATTCTGTGATTCAAGATTTCAAAACAACGTAGAAGTTTGTTTACATGATTTATCGGCGAAGTGTTGCCAACAGAGGTTTAGAAATTCACCCCTTCATTTGCCGGCACGTAAGAGAATTATATATATAGATATTATTTTTTCACTTAAAATAAATTTGTGTACCCTTTGTTACTCTTTACTTAATATTCTCTTTACTTAAAAAAAAAAAAAAAAAAAAAAAAAAAAAAAAAAAAAACTAATAACAATTTAATGTTCTATACAAATACTAAAACATTGTCTTGTAGAAAAACCTTGCATTTTGATTCATTTAGTGTGTCAGGGGAACAATATTACCCATTAAACATAGAATATTCACCTTTTGTTGTTATTAGTATACTAACAATGTTAAAATTGCACAAATAAGAATAATAATTGCAATTCTTAGTGTTATTTGACATTCCAAATTTATTATGTTTTTCAACTAATTAGCCATGCCAATTATATTCCCTAAATTTTAAACTAAGGTGGTTTTAAAACCACAATTTCACAGAACTCATTCATGAAACCTGTTCACAAGAAGCATATTGGGCAGTGTAAGAAGTTCTGTCACAAGTTTTTTCATGCCCAAAAAATTGTTCTTTAGAATCATTCTATTGTGCTAGAATTAAATTTTGTGACTTTTGAAATCAATACCAATAGTTCCCAACCTCTACTTTTTCTAACACTTCAAATTTGAGAAATTTGCTCGCCACTACTTTTCTTGAAATTCTGTCAATTCCATTTCTAAATTTTCAATATGGAAAAATGTATTTTTAAGATAAACCATAGTAGCAAATTAAGATCTTGGAAACTTGCAATGTTTTCTCCAAACTATGAAATTGAAAAATTCGTGCTGATACAAGTTCTATTGAATTTCCTAAAATATCCAAACAGCTCTTAAGTAAATATAATCTGTCTTAGCAAGATAATTGATCAAAAAAATTCAACAGAATTTCCAAGTGTCTTTTAAGCTTAAGGAAGAATTTAAGATTCTTTGTTTCTGTAATTTTAAATAATGTGTAAAACTTTTATTCTAATAATCTTAAGTGTTCTGCTACAACGCTGAAGTACAGAAACCTTTTTATCTTGAAACTGTTTTTGATCCTTATATTTAGAAAATAACATTGTTGTGATCAATAGAAGAGATGATAGAGTTCATAGGTGATATCATTTACAAAAAATAATTCCATTATGTTTCGAAATATCAGTTTTTTTTTTTTGCACCCCATTTTCGTATTTGAATGTAAGAAACCATAGCCAAAACTATCATAATTTGCAATCTAATTTGTGTTCTTTCTTTACTACTCATCCCACTTTTGTACTTCCTCAAGAAAAATTTACTCTTTTGAAAAAGGACTTCTTACTTTCATGGTAAAGGAGCACAAGTCTTCCTTCTGTACTGGAAAATGCTTGGGATCCCTTTTTTAAAAATGTTATCAGTGCCTATGTCTAAAAAAAAAAAGTAATTCAATAAATACCTGTAGTGTGCCACCAAAATACCTGTTGCAGGCACCTAGGAGTCACACATGTCACACGTTTGCCTGCTCTAATCTAGGAAGTCTTTAAAGGTTGAATTCATTAAAATGTGCTCAGTTGTGTTACTTGTTCTGTTTTTTTTTTTTTTTTTTCCTTTTTTAAATTATGCACGGCTTTGTAATTATTTATTTAAAACCTTCTGCGGTTGTTTTCAAAGGTTTGTTTACTTGTAGATGAGAAGTTAAGCCTTTGTCTTTACAGCTAAATATTCTTGTGAGTAAATGTAAAATTTAGCATATTGTAGTTTTACTGCTTAGCACCTTAACAATCTTATTATTTTCAAGAAAACTGTGATGAAAGTGCCTCTTTCTTTCATTCAACAAAATAATATAAATAAATGTGTTTGTACAATATGCATATTCATTTGTGGTTTTTGGAACTTCTTTTAGCTTTAATTTTATGCACTTTAATCTGGAAATGTCACAAGCATGAGAAATAAAAGATGAAAGCTCAGCACATGATTTTGACGGGAGTGAGAGGGAAGGGGTCAAACTTTTACAAATAAAGCTTAAATTTTTTTTATAAGAAAAAAGAGAATAATGATTGGGCCAAAAAAAAAGTTGAGCAATACAGAATTAACTAATTGCTTCAAAGTACCTTTGTTATTTTACTGATGTTAATTTCTGATTTGAATACATGAAAGTTTAAGATAATATTGCATTAAATTCATATTTACTTGTATTTTTGTTGTAGATTAAATAACGTTATTTCAAAAAATTAAAATTTGTTTGAATAAACTGAGTAATTGTTTACTAAACAAACTTAAAGTAGAAGTAAAGATCTGTAAATGTAATTGTTTTCAAAAAAAAAAAAAAGGAAAATCGTTTTAATAAACTGAGCAATTAATTGTTTATTAAACAAATTTTTAAAACGGAAATAAAGATCTGTAAATGTATAATTTTCACTTGCTGTGATAAATTAAATTTAAGTGCCACATAAGCTGCAACACCTGCTTTACTTACAATTTTTTCCTATATCACAAAAAAGTATATTTTTGATATGTCATTTTTATTTCAGAAAATAAATTATTCATCATTACAATAAAGTCATATTTTAAATGTTTTTGTTGTGTATAAAAGATCAAATAATGTATGGCGAGATATGAGAAGATTAAGAGAAGTTCAATATGAAATTCCAAAAAATCACGAAAACATTGTTGGGCTGAAGTGTCTTGTCCTACAATCCTTTTATCAGAAACAGCGTGACATTGCAACCCCCATCCCAAAATTCTGAGGAAGTCAGTAGACTATTTCTGAATTGGAAAGATTTTTTTTCACTTTCTACACGAATTTCCCAATCCAAAGCGAAATAAAAGTATACATAAATCTATGCTGGAGCTCTCAGTGGCTAAGAGATCAAAAACATGCTCCCGCAGCTATTTTTGCCCCAGTTTTCTATTTAATTTTGTAGCTTTTTATCCTAGATAATTTTTTAATTTAGCATTTTATTTTCAAGCATTCCTTTTTGCTAATGCAAAGTAAATCTTTCCACTAATCTAATGCTGGTCTTCCTTGCAGACAACTTTTTAGTTTTCTTAATCTCTATCGCAAACTACTTTAAAAAGTTCTGCTACTGGGTATAATGAATTCCTTTTTTTTTAAAAAATCCTAATTGACTTGGAAAGCGATTACAAATAGAAATCTGTTACAAAGTATTTTTGAAATATGTAGTTACAAAAACTATTGTGGGGACATTGGAAGCTAACTCCAGTACATCCGCCATACTTAATCTGTCCTGACAGACCAGAACAAGTCAGAGTAACGGCATGCTGAACTTAAAATAAAATTTCTCCTTGTTGCATTTTATTACATTCTGATTGAAAGTGTAAATACCATGCAACTACTCAAAATTTCATCTGCCTGATGATGTGCATTTATTCAGTTACAATTGTATTATACAATGTGAATTTTGTATGACTAAAGATAATTGAGTTTATTAATGTAGAAAATACAAATGATAGATAATGTGGATTGTCTTTGTATTCATATATTGATGTGTACTGCTTTTTTTTTGTGCTTTTTATCATGTAGTATAGCTTTCGCTGTGGATTATAAAAAAGACCAAAAGGTAGTGTGCAGTATTTAAAAATGTACTTTAAATTTTCTAATCAAAGCTTTGAAATTAAATATTCAGTTCTACATGATAACAATAAGGCATAATTCTTGTCCTAAATTATAATAAATGATGGATGTGAATAAATTATTGTGTCTGTGCATATTTATCTATTTACTACACGAATTTTAAATGTGTATATACTTTCATGTTATTTATTGTGAAGTCGATTGAACTGAGTGCAACCTGTGAAGTAATAGGGAATTTCAGCTAGATGCTTTCCTAAAAACTTACTCCACAATCTTATTTTAGTTTCTGTTGATTTCAATGTGCATGTACCTTTAAATGTGAATTTTTAAAAAAGTTTTTGTGTAATATAAAGCAACTAAATGTTTATTTCCTATACATTATTACTTGTGAGGCTTAACACTTTATTGAAAATTCACTCAATTGAATTATTTTTCACTTTCAAATTAGTCACCAGACTTACTTTCCAGGGAAGTAAATCTTATCTTACCCCCGCCAAGTTTTGATCAATTTCTGACAGCCAATTTCTGATGTTTTGAATTTTTCAAATTTGTTTCTTTAGTTGCCAATCCTACCCCTTGCTCTTAAAATTTTATCTCCTTACTAGATATTTTCTGAAATCTAGAGAAAATGTGGAGGGTGCAATTCCTTCCTCTTTTGCTCAAAGTTTTGCCACTATGCTGTATTCATGGGAAAGATAGATTGGATAAATACAAAGAAATGTGCCATTTGTCTGCATCAATCTCATATTTGGTTTGGACAGGAACAAATTTGGAGCTAAGAAGGTGGCATATGCATATAGAATTGGTTTACTTTTTTTTTATTCTGGAGAAGATCCCCAAAAGTGGCCAAGTAGCAAACATGCTGGCAACATCTTTGTTTGCATTTGGTCTAACAGAGTAGAGTTTTGTGGGGTCTAATGGTATAATTTTGAACAAGGTATAGTCTGATTGTTATGAGTTGGTACTCGGTCACATCTGGTTTGAGAAGAGAATATTTTATGAAAGGTTTATGCAATAGAGGGAGAAAAATGAGTGCGAAAGGGCCTGAAAACATGTGTTGTACTTTTGATATTCTTCTCTTTCTGAGACGGCAGCTTCGCTTGTTTGCCTGCCATTGGCAAATGAAAAGAAAAATTGATGACCCATTAAAATCTGGGGAGACGCTCCTGGCAAAGGCACCTATGGCAGGGTGCTAACCAAATAGGCTCGTTTATGACCCTTGTTTACAAACAGCTATTAATGGCCATTTAAATAGTAGATTGACTAAAAAACTTCATCTCCTCCATTTGCAGAATCGCAACTTAAAAGTTTTCAATTTCAACAAGTCAGGATCACACGATTACAAGTCAAAACTGCAATTAATTAAATTTGGTTACAATTACAATCATGCAAGAAACACTTGATTATCATTACAATTACAAGATTATGAGCATACCATTGCCAGATTATGATTACATAAAAATGTAATTGATTACACCGATTAAGATTACGTTATCCACGATTAGTCCAAGCCTGGTTGCAATGATACAATAGGACAAGTTATCTGCATAAAATAATGAAGCATTAAAATTTCAATTTTTTTAAAAACTAGTCTGAAAACTCTTCTTAAACTTGAATGCAGTTATACCTATTTATGATTTATGATATATATATATCAGTAGCTAGTCATAAGTAACTTGTAAATATTGTTGTTAACCAAATGTGTAGAAACTATAAATTCTTTGTTTTTTTTCAAACGTCTACAGGTATCATCGTGGTCAACAAGTGTACTACGAAGAAAAGGAAGCAGGATCTAAAAAGAGTGGCTCAATTTGTACTATAAGTTCATCTGAAGTAAGTATTTTAAAATTTGAATCATTAGATAGTACAAAATTCAAAAGTGAATACATTTCAGATTTTTTTTTTCGTCTTCTTCTGGCGTTATTATGATGAAGGATAATTCTTAATGCTGCGACAATTATTGAATGATGATTGATTGTTTTCTTTAGTTTCAATGTCTTATTTGACATATTTATTTATTTGTATTATTATTTCAGATTTGGATCAGGAGGACATCTGATTGTAATAAAGTTCGTATTCATATTAACCAACTGCAAAAAGGAAAATTCACAATTCGAAGGAGATCAGCCTAAGTTCATCCAACACCAGATGTGTATTTTGTATATAGAATGTAATGAATATATTATCATACTTACAAATTATGTTAAATGTAAATCTTGATAATATTTTGTTTTATTTATTAAATGTCATATCGTTGAGTTTAGTTTTCTGTTTTGCGGCTGGTCATATTTCAGGGTTCCCATGCCCTTTCAATAAGGGGGCTGATGCATAAATAAATAAGTCCTGAACTCAAAATAAATGTATTACAAATTAGAACTTTGAGTTTTTGAAGGTGACAAACAACATTTCCCCCCTCCAAAATTACATATTAGTTTTAAATAATACTCTGTATTTGCCTTATAACTTTTTAAAATTCCTTTGAAAGTTTTGCATAAATGTGTCTGTATTAAATAGTACATTTTTTAAATTTACACTGATATCACTTTATTACGAATTGTTGCATTCATATTGAGGAAAATAATTGTAAGACTTTGGAATACATGCATACAATGGCTCAGTGGTCAGAAGTAGCCAGCTACAAGTAGCAACTAAACTGTAGTACCTACATTTTTAGTAGTTTGTAGCATAGCACACTACTTTAAAAACAAAATAGAGTAACAAGTAGTTCAATACAAAAAAAAAGTAGTTTGCAGCGATTCTGGAAGTTACAATTACTTTTAAATTAAGTTGAAAAAAAATATATCCATAGCGTAAGAAAAGCGATGGTTACCAGACCCATAGCTTAAAGTTCAAATTTTTTTTTCTGTGATCCTACAAAATATAAGTTCCCATAAAATTAATTCCAATATAGAAAATTAAAATTTTTCTCCTCTGATTTTCCTTATCTAATCAATTTTATGTATATGTATATCGTTGTAAAATTCAAATCAAACTTGACAACTTCTATTTATGTTTTTCAAGTAGCCGAATTGTAAAAATTTGAATCTTACAACTTTTTAAGCTTTTCTTGCAGCTAATATTTGTAAACGTTTATGTGCTATAATTTATTATAGCAATAATGTTCAGCAAAAAATTTTCTACTAGTCTTTAAAAAAAAAAAAACCTGTATTTCACTTAAGAATTCAAAAAATTCCCCTAGTTTCTACAAAAAAAAAAAAAAAAAACTTTGATCAAAATAATTATTTTTCCCTTTATTGGAAATTTAAAACAAACCACAATTTAATATTCAGCAACCAGTAACAAAAATTATGTTGACCTGTTTTATTGTTCCCCAGATTTCTCGTCTTTTGAAACGCTGAAATTTAATTCCACTAATAAATTGCAATGAAGACGCACTTATCAGTTGAATGTTTCTACAATACATGAAAAAAAGTAGATGCATACAACCTAATCCATCAATAGTAACTTATCAGCACTCAAGTTGTAAGCCTAAACCATATGCGCATTTTCTATTGAACTGGTCACAATGCCCCGTTTCCTGTCAGTTTTTTTCTTTTATTCTGGTGCATTTAAAAGAATCACAAGGACCTGCTCTGTCACTTAATGATTTACTTACAATGATTTGATAGTGAACAACTTTCCCCAAGCATCCATTTTACTGTAGCAGAAGCATTCATTTAAATTTGAAATGGTCTAACTAAAGTATTGAATGAAGACATCCTATGTGTAGAAAGAAGGCATGCTTGGAAGAAACCATACTTTGAAAACAAAATCAAACAATTATCCCTCATCTGTCATTGAACCGATGTTTGATTATAAAACACTAAAATTTTCATACACATTATTTGATCTCTGGCTTTGATTATCAAAAATATTCATGAAAGCGAGCATTGCAAAACATACGCTTAAAGAAACATACATATGAAAAATTGCTTTAAAATAAAATGAAAATACTTATCATTAAGCAATAATTTTAATCTTAGCATTATTTATTATTTAAGTATTCGCAATTACATTTGAATATGAACGATAAGAGATTTTGAGATAATATTTCAATAACAATTTTAAATGCTCGATTTAGATCAAAAAAGACAAAACATCAAAAAAAAAATCAGAAAAATGAGGCAATAGTTTAACCTTCTGAAATGCAAATAAATTAATTACATATGATAAAAAAAGTAGCTTGGATTTTAAGAAAATACATATCCTCAAGCTGCAAAATATACTCAAAAAAAAAAAAAAAGATCTAAAAATAAAAAATATCTAAGTGAGGCCATTTAAAAAAGAAAAAAACACAGTAATTTTGTGTTCGACCTGTGTTTTTTTAGCCTATACGGTTTATTATCCAAGAGTTTTGGAACACACACAGAAGCGTTCTTTAACATATAATTCTAAAAAGCATTTTTATTAAAGGTGCACTGCTGGCTGCTTTCGTTTGAGAACATAAGCTGTTTCTTTAAAACCAAGAAGTTCGACTTTTCATTCCGATTTTGAACAGGTGGAAATAGCCGCTTAAATCATTTATAATTAGTGCCAAAGGCGTTAGAAGAATGAAATATTTAAAAAGTAGGATTTCTAACGTCTGGTGAAAAATATATAACAGCATTAAGTCGAATGAAAACTGACATTAATTCATAATCACCCTCTGATATTCTTATATTCAAACTAGCGTTTACATTACGTTAGATTTATCACAATTGTGCCATTCCGCAGCTGCCTTTTTATCCATAATATATATTTTTTACTTTACTTGCAGAGCCCGATCATTCTGATAGTGGACATGAGGCTCATTTGTATCTCAGGGCCCCCTAAGGCCCGACTAAGATTTTCAAAGACACTGGGCATAAAATTCATTCTGCCCCCCCCCCCCCCCCGGCTTCCTATATTTCAGCTTATTCTGAAGTTATAAAATATTTTGATACTTGCGTATTATCACAACCATGCTAAATTTGGTGGTAAACTTTTAATCACAAAGTTCAAAAAGTAGAAAAGTTATAGTATACGATAATTATATAATATGAGGTTAAACTTTGTCAGTTTAAAATAAATATCAAAGGTATTATGATATAACTTTTAATATTAAATACAGACTAAACTTGGAGTGGTTTTGAGATTTGCAAATAGATCAATTTTTTAAGGGGAATTTTTATCAATAAATAAAGAGATTTTTTCCTCGTCTTAGCATTTGCGGAAATATCAATGATAACATTGTACTCTAGATTCTGAGTGAAATCATTATTTATTTTTATTTTGCATGATATATTAAGGATATTCTGTCACCCTCCCCTGATATGTAAGAGGAGGGGCCTGTGCCCCGCATGCCCCTGCGGTAATCAGGCTCTGTTTACTTGATTAAAGAATAGGCTCTTTGGAATGCTGAAACATGTGTCTGCTGCTCTTTATTACTATTTTTTCATTTTTAACATCACTTATCGCATTATTATTTCACTTATCGCACGAATGAAAACATTTTATTTATAATGTGATGGTTTTTGTTTTCTGTAATTTAGTTTCTTTACGAGTGAAAACTAACATGAATATTTTCCAAAAACTTCCAGCTGCGTAAAAAAACGTGAAGTTTCACAACGTTTGAATTTAAGGTATATATATATATATATATATATATATATATATATATATATATATATATATATATATATATATATGTATGGTTATATACCTTTTTTACATTTTATTTATTTTTTGTTGTCAAAATTAAGCTTTTAAAAACGTATGGCGTAAAAAGGCATTTGAAGGCCTTGAAAATTAATCGCGCTAGCTCATAACATAAGCTGTCGAGACAATACATATTATGTGAGTATGTAGTGTGGTTACTCACACAATTTTTTAGACCAATTTTCTGATCATTTTGAAGATACTAGTGAAGTGTATGGAATAAAGTAAAAAGAGTGCCGGTATTATTATATAAGCATTATCCAGGACAGAACAGTATAAAAAGACATTTCTGATCTTTTCAAAGAGACTATTAAACAAAAGGTTACTCAAAACAGTCAAACATTGGAAACTTTCTGAATGGAACAAAAAAAAAAAAAAAAAATTAATTTGAATTCTGAAATTTTGAATCCAAATTATGTTTTTCGCAATCACGAACTGAGACAGGACCCTACTCATTGGAGTTATTGTTTCTAGAAACGGCTCCTGTCGTCCCCCCCCCCCCCCAAGCCTGCCTCTCCTCCTGGGCGGTTACGTGTGCATAGTTGTGTGTGTGCATAGACCTGTGTGTATGCACGTAGGCGTGTGCGAGTGTATGTGTGTGAACGTGCGTGTGTGTAGGACATGGACGCCTCCGACCAGGAGATCGGATAGCTCAAAACCGGAGCAGCCGCGCCGCGCCGACAGCAGAGGACGGTGAGCGGTGGTGCTGCAAAGGCTTCTGGTCCAAGTTGAAAAAGGCACGGATACCAAAAACTGTCAATGAGAACAATAAGCAATCGTGATTGCTCAAAAAAAAAAACTTGATTTATTAAAAATAACTATTGAATATTATTTTTTTGTCAATTGTTTGAGGTATTTCAGAGAAGTTAGTCATCAAATGTTTTTAATTTAAGCCAGTTTAAGTCTAGTTAAAGATATTGAAGTTAAAAAAAAGTCACTTATATCGTACAAATAAACCTAATGGACAGAAATTAAAGTCATATTTGTTCTCAATACATAAATATATGTACGATCAGTTCAATAAAATGTTGCGTCAAAATATGTGTTCCCTTGTCTCATTATTTTGGAGATATACATTCCATAATTTAGAAGAAAAACGAACTATCCTTATGCTTTCAAATAAGATCCATATTATGTCTCCTTTTTTGTTGAGCTAACAGGTTTTAAGTTGCAACTAGCAGGAAACTACTTTCCACAGATTCTCTTTTGTACTAGCTTTGATGAGCAGGTAGGCTGTCGCTCAGTGTCACGCGTCCCTAATGAAGCAGAAGGAACTCCTCACCCACTGCGGATTACGAGGGGGGTAAAATTCGTTTGAGAAAAGACTGACTCTTCATGGGTCCACCTGGTATTTCGGTGGTGACACGAATCAGAAATTCTAGAAAAACATGGCCGCCGCTTGGAAGGTTAATTCCGTCATGCATCATCAATAAAGTTCTCACGGATACATGGTGATAGTTTTCTTTTTAATTGATCTTCCATTATTTCTTTAAACTTATGGAATTCTGTTAATCTTTCTACCATTTTAGTTCACACATGATAAAAAATAAAAATGGTTTACAACTGACATGCGAAATCTCACCAAGGGTTCTTTGTCTATAATCGCACTATTTTGGCGATAAAAATTTTCAGCGTTAAACATTTTTCATTTTGTTCTACGATAATATATTCAAGAAAATATTTTGCATACTGTCCATTCCAACTAAATGCTGCAGTAAAATAAGGTTAATTAAATAGATTATTTTTAAACTATGCAGAGATAAAAGCTCAAATTTTTTTGCTAATGTCATCAAATCCTTCTTTCGAGCTTAAGATGAAAAAAAAAAAAAACCCATACTCTTACAAATTCACGCTAAACAATAAAAAAATAAAAATAAATAAAACCTGGTATAACGTTATCCTCTTTCAAAAAAAAAAAAAGCATTCCGAATACATAGCATATTTGTTGTTAATTGCTTGCAAAGGGTTAATAAATACTCATAACAAACTGCCTATGTTTACCAACAGACACACGTGGAATGCAATGTTTTACCTTTTTCTTTAGTTTTGTAAATCATCGCAAGGTAGCATATTCGAGCGCTGGAGTTGCGAATAATACTGTTCAGCTTTTCTTCAAGCAAAAATTAATCTCGTGCAAAAATGGAGGAAGAAATTTCTTTTTGAAATAAATTTTTTTACTTCAAGCGCTTATAACTTTTTGTAGTCATTTGTCTACGCCCACAGCTGCAGTTCGTGCGGATATTTTTGAAATGATTATATTTTTTATAGGCTTTCCAACGGTACAAAAACCGAAAAAATCGAGCCATTTCTTAGCATAGACGTATGTTCAAGTGGACGTAAAATTGAGTTTTCAATTAATATCTCTGGACAAGCTATTTTATATGTAGATAAACGTTCATTTATTTTTCGATTTGGAAGGTATCTTTTAACCATGCAGAAGTCCCATTCTTTACAGTATTTAGCCATTCCCAGACAATAGAAGATTATAAAATGTTTCGCAAAATTTCTATCAGCCAGTACACAAGTCTTATTGTTTTAAGTGTTACTTGTTGGACCTAATTTAAAATCAGATTTTTTGGAAACTTGGACCTAAATTGATCTGGATTTCAATGTTGCTCTTAGGTAGCCATTTCTTGATTTTAATTCACAAACTTAAAGCGAAGCCTTTGTTACTAACTTCATGTATCTTTCGACGGCTTGCTTAATAGCAGGGGAATAATTTTACATCCAAGTCTGGTGTAGTACCTGTTTTAATAAAATATTTACTGTCTTCATTAGTAACTTTTCAAAGAAATATGATGGAAGAGATAACTTTGTCGTGCTCCAAGCAATATTTTCTGTGTAACCGGTGGCGTCGAAATTTAGGGATGGAATGACAAAGTTTCTGATATTTTTGCCTTTAGAGGCAGACTCTGGCTTTTAAAACCTTTTAAAAACTCTAGTTCTCATATGTGACTCCTTTTCTAGAAAAATCATAGCCATCAATAAGTTTACGAAATGCACAAAGAAGGAGTTTCTTTCAATGACAGGGTAAACAACTTGGCTCAGGTTCTCAGGAAAGTATTCACATGTTTAAATTGTTTTGTAAACATGAATGAGGCCGTTCGTGAAGTTTTTTACAGTTCTTTATTTCAAACCATACTGAGACTGGCATGTAACATTTCAAGATAAAAGTAGCAAGGTGTTTTAACGCATCTGATTGGATCGTTACATTTACGTTAAGTCTGTCCATTTGTACAAGTGAGCCATTTGAAATGTGAGAGTGGGCTGGGGTCAAGATTTGACAAATCATTTGGACAATTGCAACTCTTTATGGCTTGAGATCTATGCAAAAGATACCTTTGATCTTTACTTAAGCATTTTCTGTTTACACTTCTATAGTTGTATAGTCACCTGAAAACCTATTACCGGTAGTTTTCCACAACCCCTGAGACGTTTTCTTATTGGTAATGATTAGTAAAATAAACTTGGATCTGTTGTTTCACCATTCAAATGCCGAAAAAATGATGATAAGCAACTTGATGAAATGGAATCCGGTTGTAATGGTCGTCCGACATAAATTTCGAATTGACGAATCGCGCCACTTTTACTCCTGATATAAATTTTAGTGCCATCATAAATAATGTCTAAGTCATTGAGTAAAATTTGTTGTTCATTTAGATATGAAACAATGCTATTCCCTATGTCTTTGGTTGATCCGGAGTTTGGAGACACATATGGCTTCGCTTAAAGTTTGAATTTAAATGAAAGGAAGTCTACATAAGAGCAACATTGAAATTCAGATCCATTATGCCGAGTTTTCCAAAAAATCTGATTAATTAGATTCAACAAGGCACACTTAAAACAATAAGACTTGTGTATCGGATTCTAGAAATTATGCTAAATATTTCATAATCTATTATCTGAAAGTGGCTCATTGTTGTAAAGAATGGGAGTTCTGCATAATTAGAAGATACCTTCAAAATCCAGAAAAAAATATGTGTAATATAGTTCTTTTTAAAAGGCTTTTCCCTATAATGTTTAAAAAAAAAGAAAAAATTAAAATCATAACAAAAAGATGAAAATTCTCAGTTTTTTCGATTTTTCAGGCCATAGGCGGATTTATGGGGGTGCGCCGCACCCCCTACATTTTTGATTATGTTTTGAAAAAATTTAGTACATATTTTACCCAGAAACGCAGTTGGATTTTTTTTTTCTTTTCATAGTACAATGCAAGTAAATTTACTTGAAACAAATCCAGTGTATCACCACAAGTCACCAGTGTGAGAATACAGTTATATATCATAACTGAGCTCATATTAAGAATCTAAGTAATTTTATCCATTTGAAAAAAAGAAAAACTTAATAAATAATTTCATGCAAATAAAGAAATTTCTATTATTGACTATTTTTTGTTCAGTGCAGTGTTATAGAATCATTGTACGCTTTGTAAATTGGGTATTATTGGTATATCATTACAATTTCTTCTATTTTAAAACAACCATGGCTGATCAAGTTGAAAAAAGAAAAACATGAGTATTGTAACAAACTTAATCAATAAAATCTTCTCCATAATCAACTAAAAACCAAAGTTTTTAAGGCAAATTTTCAAACTTTTTCGAAGGAAGACTCCCGGACTTCTTGCTGCATTCAGGGGGGGCACAATACCAGTGCCCCCCCCCTCCCGCAGAATGATGAGTATATGTTTTTTAAAATATATTCTTTATCATTGCAGAGAAGAAAAGAACGCATCCTGTGAAAACGCAATGATTTTAAGAAAAAAAAATAATGTTGGGAAAAAACCTTTTTCTTTCAAAAGGAGAGAAATTTCGACAATTAAATTTTTCAACATCTTCAGATTATTGGCGGTAAATTGTGTGCATCATCCCCCTTCTCCCTCTTTCTTTAATTTCCCCCCTTTTTCCTTCGTCTGAAAGTAAGCAAGTCTTCGAAATTTTTCTTCTCCGAAGCCCTCTCCTCATCCAAAGTTATTAAGGAGTATCTCAAATTTCGTTTCCTGGGTTTTAACTTCAAATTTTCCAAGGAAAATCCCCCAATCATCTAAAAACATCAAAAATCGTTTAAAATAGCGTTTTTGGAGCTTCCGTTTTGAACAACTGCAGTGTCTCTAACGTTACCAAATATGGCCTTACACTCATGCGTTTGAGATTTTAATTTTGGAAAATATTCGAACAAAGAGCCTTCGACCCCCTTTCTCTAATACCGTCAAAGATTGTTAATATTTGGTTTTCAAAACTACAATTTCGTAATATTTAGGGGGAGAACCTTTTGGGACATCAGCCTTTGAAATCCTCTTCCTAATATAATGGGATGTTGCATAAGAACTTCATTTTTAGAACTTCAATTTCGATAATTTTCAAGGGGAGAGCTCCAGAACTCCCTTTTCGGTAACAGCATCAAAAATTATCTACATTGCGATTTTGGAACTTCAATTATGAATAATTAAAGAGGTAGTGGGGGGATATATTTCTATTTGTTTTTCAAAAAATCGATTGGTGACAATCCCCGAGTCTCATTCCTTACCCAAGCTATAAATATGGACTACAATCACATTTATAAGACTTAAATTTCTAAATATAGCCATGGAGCCCCTCGTACCTTTCTTCCCCCTATCACCCATTCTAAAACTGCGATTTCAAAACTACTTCTTCAAATTTATTTCGGGGGGGGGGTGAACCCCTCTCCAGGCTCCTTCCAAACCTGAAGCTGGATCTTTGCTTCTAACAACATCGAAAATAATTTAAAACTTTTTCTGCAGTTTCAAATGTTAAGAACTGCCGAGCCCCTAATGTTACTAAGCACGGTCTACATCGCGTTTTTAAGACTTAAATTTCGAAAAATTTTCGGGAAAGAGTCTCAATACCCTTTCCTCTAATATAATCTAAGATTGTCAAAAACTTTTTTTAAGACAAAAATTGGATGAGACGCTTAGCACACCGTCCTCTTGAAATTAAGCGAGCGGACGCTTCCATATAACCCTAACGTCAACAAATATGGCCTATAATCGCGTTTTTAAGTCTTCAATTCCTAAAACTTTTCGTAGTAGTCTCCGAGAACTTTTCTTTCCCCTATATCACCAGACACACCATAAAACTGCGTTTTCAGGATCACAATATCAAAATTTTTCCGGGGAGAGAACCACCTGGAGCCGGTTATTTGATGGGGGGGGGGACAGTTTTAATAGTGCTCCCCCATTCCAAAAATATTTTCTGATTTTGCCACTGCCTTGTTGTCCTAGAAATCCCCCCCCTCCCAAGATCCCTGTTATTGTTGCACCCCCAAAATTTTTTGCCTAAATCCGCTTATGTTTCAGGCTTGTTTCTGAATCAGAAGGTAGTATTCGATTTCAATATATCTTTTTGATTTTTCAAGGCTTCCCCAATCGTAGCTTTCTCGTCTTGGAGAATTAAAAAAAACATTGAAACAAAATTTTTAACAAATCAGTAAAAAAACATAAAATTTTCCATTTTTTTAACGAATTTTCAGGCTTGTTGCGCGATTGGAAGATATTATCCGATTTCAATGTCTATATTTTATTTTTTTCGTCTTCACCAATCGCAACTTTTCCGCGCTATAGCAACACGCAAAAGAATTTTTTTTTCGCTCCATCCTAATATACATGCTACTTTCTGCTATATAACACGTTCGGATAAATCTGCAACGGTCTACCTCTGACGTCACAAGAATGGGTGGAGCTACGTAACCTTCTGACGTCACATCGTTTCTTTTGCTAGTTGATTTTCGCGTTTGATAATTTTTCTTTTCGCTTTTCGACCCCATTTTTTTTTATTTCTCTTTTTTATCTTTATTTCCTTTTTGTTATTGTTATAAAACAGAAAGGGAATTTATTTTTTAAAGCAATAACGGTTTTACTTCATATTTAATTAAAATATTATTTTTTTTAAGCTATAAATTTGGAGTTCTAAAAGATATGATTATTTTATTCGAAAAATGGGAGGGGGGGGGGAGGAAGTATCAAGATTAGTTTTTCAAGTTATTTACCAAAATATGTTTTATTTTAGCTGTTTAAGGGAAACATTTTATGGGGGAAAATAGGTTTTACGTTTCTGTAAAATAAAACGGTATACGAAAGAAGAATGGAAAAAAAGTTCGAATTTTTTTGTTAAGAAATATTTTAATTCCTGTGAGCCGAAAAATAACAGGAAATATCTAACGTTTATTAGCACAAATAAATAGATTGTTAAATACACGTGTTTCGGGGTTTCCAGGAACCCCTTTTTCAATAGGGAAGTATTCGATTTTCTAATTTTCTTTTTATATGATAGAGTAACATACATGGACATCATCTGCAAAAAAAATTTTACGATACGACTAATACTTTTTTTTAAAATAATTTTTTAAAGTTCACGCGCGAGTGACGTCATTTGCTTGTAAGTCCTTTGACTGACGTCACTGCCGCGCTGCGAGGCGGCGGGGTTGGCTAGGACAAAGAAGTGCTTGGCGATCTTTGGGGGAAGGCGCGGGAAAACAAGAGCCTTCTAACAGCAGCGCGCATAAAAGGCTAGTGAAAATCCTTTGCTGTCTGTAGGGTTTAATGCATTCTGCGATTGTTTTTAATTTGATTTTCTTTTTCATGACTAGCAGAATCAATTACAAGTATTGCTTCGTTCCTGGATGCGTATCTACATCTAAAAAAACTCCTCACAAGCGATTTGTTATTGTTCCGTCCCAGCAGGATCTTCGAAAGAAGTGTTTTCAAGTGTGTTTATTAATTAAAATTTGAAAATGAAAATTTGCACTGCATTTTAATTAAAAACTATGTCAAGTGAGAAATACAGTTTGAAATATATGTTCACAGCTGTTCGTAAATAAATGTTTAATAAGCATTTGAGATATTTTTTAAAAAATGCAAGTAAACAAAGGAATTTAAACCCTGCACAATAAACTTAAATAGAAAGTAATAGATGCATTACTATTTCCATTTTAATAACAGTGCAAAAACTATTAATACTTTCTTTTTAACATTCAAACTATCTTAAAATTTTAACTATTACAAATTGATAATTTAAAAATACATTTTCAGTTTATCACCAGAAGCGTTTCTATATATACAAGACCTTTCTCACATGCAAAATGGTACTTATTTTATGAAATGAACACCATTTTCAAATTTATTATTTTTATCAAAAGAGCAAAAAAAATATATTTTTCCTTTTTTTGCTAAGTTGCACAAAAACTCAAGGATAATTAACATGTATTAATGGATTTAAAACAATTTTCCACAAAAAAAAAAAAAAAAAAAAAGCAGATCATATTGAAAACAAAGGGAAAAAATTTCATGCAAAAACTACTCTAAAACTTAGTACTGGAATCACTTGCAGTAGGGTTGTTACAAAATGCGCGCCTCATTAAAAGCCGCCAAGTAAGAACTGGAATAGCGCTCTTACATTGTAATTTATATATTCAGATAAAAAAACCATCGACACACAAATGGAAATGATCAATCTTGATAAGGGAAACTAATGCGAATAATATGAACTGCAAATATAGACAGATATGTACGTACAATTTTAAAGACTAACAATGGTGAAACTTTGTTGTTTCACTCCCCGTACTTCTAGGACATTAAATCTCTCTTCCTTTCGAAAAAATTCAAACACCATGAATGACTTTACTTGAGGAAGGTTATTGGATTGACCTTTCGTGAATCCTAGCTCCATGATGGAAAAAATACTGGTTAAAGGCTTTAAAAAGGCTGAAAACGACAGTGCTATTCACCTCCTGGTAGGCGTAACACGGCATGGAAATGGAGCTCTGATCGGAACAGGGAAATGACGTCAGTTGCTGACGTTTTAGGCCACACCTCTTTTTTGCGCATCGCTCTTTAAAAAATTCATAAAAAATCAATCGTTGGTTTTAAAAATCCGGCCATGGTGAATTTTTGTGTTTTGTAAGCCTGTCAACAATGTGCAATAGTTAAAATTGGAATATTTGATAGGTTGATACTTCCCTATTCAAAGTTGTGAACTTTTGGATGTAAAGACATCCGGTAAAAATATGTTTATTTGTATTAAAAAACATTGGTTATTTCTTGTTAATATTATCATTAAAGTTTAAAATAGGGGGGTGGCGATTGTCGAAATAAGTTTATCAAGTTACTCAACCATTATATTTTTATTTTAGCTATTAAATAAAATTTAATAGTTAAATGGGATAATTTAAAGCTAAGTTTATGGGGAACAATAGGTTTTAATAGCCCGTGAAATAAAACGGCTGACAAAAAAAAAAAAAAAAACAATGAAAATGGAAGAGCAGGGGGGGGGAGGGCAATATTGTTATACAAAATCCAAATTATTTCTAATGAGGAATAAGAGGAAACAGAGGTATGGATTAAAACGAAAAATATACATTATTGAAGTTTAGTGCATTTGTGCTCAGGCATCCTAACTTCTTTAAATGACCGCTTTTGACAAAGTTTCGTTTCTTCTGTATTATTTTATGGAATAAACTAGGATGACTTGAATAAGAGTCCCCTGCTCGTTTCGTACGCCGCAGACCCGGGTTCTATGCTAAGGTTGGACACGGTCAACTCGGCCTTTCATTTCTTCAGTGGATCGATAAAACGAGTACCAAGCGTGCTTGGAAACTAAACTCTGGGGCTCCGCGTTCGGCTGAACGGAACGTCTGATTTTAGCACCCCAGTGCCAAATGTTAGTCCATAAGTTTTGGTGATTTTTATTTCAAGGATGTAAAGCTAGCAATACGTTTTTTAAATAAATAAACTTGTAAATATAGGATCGAATTGAAAAAGTTTAAAATTTCGGGGGAGGGGGAATGAAATGAAATGGAAGTGTAACTTTTTTTCTCTAGCAAATACTTGGTAATAGGTTAATAGCAGATTAAAGTAGCAGAAATAACAACACCTCCGTAGTCAACATGTTAAATAACACTAGCCTACACTCCAGGGTCCCCCGTCAAGGGCGCCATATAGGGGCAACTGGGAGCTCAAGCCCCCCCTCCCTAGATATTAGAACCTCCTTGCTATTAGTACTTTTTTCTTTGCAAAAGTGTAAAAACATTTCTTCTCTAGCCATCAATAAATAATTTATTGAAAATGTCACACTTCCCTAAGTCTAATCTGCACTGAAATCGGTTTCTATGGGGAAAATATCCTGCTGAACCACGAAGAAAATATCTGAGCCCCCCTCCCCTTAAAATTATGCATATGGGTGCCCATGTTCCCGTACCTACCGCTTACACATGGTTTCATTGGTCAGATGGGACCCTGAAAACAGTTAAGTTTTTTGATCCAGACCAGGAGCCGGACAATCCCTGATCCAGCACCCTCGGAGATATCGATTTGGAATGGAAACTTTGGAATGGAAAATGGAGGTCTTCGTGATCACGACTGATTAAACGTGACGTGAACCTGTCACCATTAGCATACACGGAGGATCTCCGACCAGCTGCATCGAACCCGCGACGCTGCAGTTGCGACTCCAACGCCCTACTGATCAGGCGAATACGGCCCGGTGTTGAGAACATGCAAAAAGGTAGCTGTATCATTTACCTGGGGACCCTACTCAATGGGCTTCTTTTTTCCTACCAATGGATTTTACCGCAACGCTGTAATGTGAATTCTTGACGTCAAAATTCAAATGAATGCCTGGGGCTGGATACTGGATGTTATGTGTTGGATGTTGCGTGCTGGATACTGTTTTCGCTTAAAAAAGATGTGTGAAGTCGAAAAGGTCGTTAATAAATAATTCGATTTCGAGGTGCACGGACGCTACCATCCAATGGAAGGAACATGCTAGCGGGGGCCCGTGGATCAGAGGACATGGACGTGCTACCACCTAAGGAGGAGGGACATGCTCGCGGAGGCCCGAGGACATGGGTGCCACCTATGAAGAAGATGGACACGCTCATGGAGGCCCGTGCACCAGAGAAGTTCGCATCATAAGCATAGAAAAATGAAATCAAAGGAAATCAACTATTGTCAAGTAAAAACAATAAACAACCGCGATTGCGAAAACATGTTTATATTATATTAACTTTTTTATTTTGCATTTTTTTTTATTCAGCAATTGCGAATTGCTTATCGTTCTCACTTGACCGTTTTGGGCGTCCGTCCGTCCTTTGATTTTATTTTTGCCACCACCGGAGGATTTTTGGAGGGATTCCACCTTGGCCACCTCCTCCCTATACTGCTACTCCAGCGGGCACCGTCTCCAGATTGCACCCAAATCCTACACACGCACAGATATCTACACACACGCGCCTGCATACAAGCTCACACACCTACATATACACGCCTGCACACAACTACATGCCTGCAGATAGGCTTACACGCGCACACCTACATACACACACACACAAACTCGTGATTGCGAAAGAAATAGTCAAAATTGAAATTAATTTTTATTTATTTATTTATTTATTGATTTTCCAATTTTTAAAAAACTATGTGAATAATTATTTATTCATTTAATTCTATTCAATTATTAAGTTCAAAAGTTACATTTTTCTGATCACAGTTTTTCTTGCAGTTTTGTATTTGCCCTTGGCTTAAAATGCAGTTATTTTTACGTTCTTTCTTATTTAGTATTAATAATCATTAAAAACATGTTTAAAAATATTTTAAAAGTATTAAAAAGTTTTTGTTTTTAAATTATTGCAATTTTATTTTTTAAAGTCGACGGGGTGGGGGGGGGGGGGGGGGGGGCACCTTCTTGCCAATTCAGGTAAACATAAGCGAAAGAATAATACTAATCGTGATGTATTTTGCCGTTCTTTAAGATATTTTGTAATTTTTCAATATGTTTAACTAATCCAATTTAGTTTTTAAAAGTCAAGGATGAAGAATGCCCCTAAAAATAATATAAACACCTAAATATAAAAGAAAACCTAGTGATCCTTGCCGGCACCCTTTTGCACATCTCTTACTTCCTGTGGAAATAATAGGTATCACATCATTGTCGTATTATTAAAATTACAAAAGTATAAGAAAAAGAAGAAAAAGAATAAGTAAAAAAATAGCGAGAAAAACAACTTAAATCTACTTATTTCAGACCGGCTGAAGAAAACGTAGCTCCACCCATTCCGATGACATCAGGAGGCAACGTAGCTGTGACGTCAGTGGTAGACCGTTGCAGATTTATCCGAACGTCTATATAACAACCACATTTGTCGTTTTTTTTTTTTTTTTTTGCAAAGTAATTATCGTGATTTAATGGTTTGTGTCTCTCGTTTTCAAAACCCTACCTCAGATCTTGGTTTTTCAATCGTTCAGTCTCTGCTGGCTGCCCAATAATATCTTAAACGAAATATAAAGTTAGCCTCCTTCGCATTTCTACCTATGACGTTAATAAATGTTGTGCAGGTGTGACCAATCTTGATAGAAGTGTCTGAGTACAGAAAAAAATCAATACGCCATCAGAAAGAGCAAACAATAAATCATTAAATCGAAGTCCGTATTGAATTTCTTGCTTATTTTTTAGAATTTTGTTCTTTGTTTTCTTTGAACGTTTTTAAAAGTATAAACTAACATTTTTGCCGCAAAAAATATAATATTTTTTGTTTCTGAAAATTTTTAGAGAAAGGAATGCGGTTATTTAACCCCCGTTTTATATAAGAAAAGTTTAATAACCTCATGAAAAAAAAAAAAAAAAAAAAATCCGTCCTTTATCCCGCACGTGACGGTTCATTTATTTCATTAAAAAGTTCTAATTTTAAAAGGTAATAACGAAATTATTTGCATAAGAAATCACACATAAGTTTGTAATTTGTTAAGCAGAAAAAACATTAATATTTTAAAGTATTATTTTTAATGAAATATACAAGGCGTCACGTGCGGGACAAAATGACCGTTTTCTGTGAAATGGCCCCATACATTATACATGAACTTAATGCAGTGCTTAATTTCTAACGAGGAAGCCATACGTTAGTGTCATAATGAATTTTTTTCAAACAAGTTACAATTGAAAGAGCACAGTGATGCGTGTTTTAGAGGCATAAACCATTTTCCCCCTCCCTTATTGAAATCATATATTTAAAATAAACCAAAAAAAGAAAAAAAAATGTATCTCAAACAGTTGAAGAATAGTAGGGAGGGGGGGATACCCAAACCGATTTTTTTTTACTTCACCAAAGGGTCTAAAGTCTAATTGCGTTTTAAGAACTTCAATTTCGAAAACAATTCAGTCTTGTCCATCTAACTTCATCGAAGACAGCCTGATATTTCATTTTTAAAATTCAGTCCTGAAAAATTTCCCGAGAGATTCCACGAACATTATCTCTTTTCTCAAACGTCATCAACTGCGTTTTTAGGGTTTAAGCTTTGAAAAATTTCAAAGAGATCACTCCTGAACCAACCTACCCTGTATCATTGAATATTGTCTTTAACTTATTTGTAGGTCTTTAATTTCATAAAAGTTTGGGGGAGAGCTCACATTTTCCGACCATCACCAAAGGTAGCTTCATTTCAATAAATTTCTGCCAAATTCAATAAATTTCCATGGGAGCTCCCTCCCGGTTCATCATTACAAAATGACGAAAGCTTCACTTTTAGGAGTCAAATTTCAAAAAATTTACAAGAGAAAGTTCGGAATCTCCCCTCAGCCTAAAGCTTGTTTCAAATTGCAGTTTTAGAACTTCGATTTCGAAAAGATTCCCGAAGTAGCCCCGAATGCCATCTTTTCCCTTTGTGTCATCAAAAATGGCCTACATTTGCGCATTTAGGACTTGAATTTCAAAACAAAAAGGTATATATTGAACTTTATTCTTTCTCCTGTCATCAAAGATGTTCTGCAAATGCGCCTTAGGACTTTAATTTCGTAAGTTTTTTTTGGGAACAGCCTTGAATCCTTCCCTTCCCCCCGATATCATTAAAGATATACATTTCATTTATAGGACTTCAATTTCGAAAATATTTTGTTGGAGAGCTACTAAACCCCATTTCTCCCCGAGCCCTACCTCCCTCATCCAAACCACCTTCTCTAACATCATCGAAACTCATCTAAATTTGCGTATTTGGAGATTGAATTTGGAAAAGTAGTTGGGGAGAGGCCGTGAACCCCATCTTTTCTCCAGCATTCAAATTTGATTTTAAAAAAACAGCATTCAGTTTTATTGAGCAATCCCGATTGCTTATTGTTCTCATTTGACCGTTTTTGGCGTCCGTGCCTTTTTCAACTTGGATCAGAAGCCACTGCAGCACCACCGCCCACCGTCCTCTGCTGGCGGTGCGGCGCGGCTGCTCCGGTTTTGAGCTATCCGCTTCTCCTGGTCGGAGGCGTCCATGTCCTACACACACGCACGTTCACACACATACACTCACACACGCCTACGTGCATACACACAGGTCTACGCACACACACAAGCCTACACACTTACACACACGACTATGCCCACGAAACCGCCCAGGAGGAGAGGCAGGCTTGGGGGGGGGGGGACAAGAGCCGTTTCTAGAAAAAATAACTCCAATGAGTAGGGTCCTGTCTCAGTTCGTGATTGCGAAAAACATATTTTGAATTCAAAATTTCAGAATTCAAATTAATTTTTTTTTTTTTTTAATTAATACTTATTACTTTTTACCAAAGTTTTGAACTTTGCCATTAACGTCACCGATAAGCGATATGTTTCAAACTTTACGCTGTTGAAATCAAAGAATTTTGTTCAGTCAAGCAAATGTAATGAATTGGATTTTTGAAATAATTTGCCATAGCAGGTCAAGTATGCTCTAAACCTTACACGATAAAAACACCGACAAGAAGTTGTTTAAATATACAGCAGATAATTTATGAGCTAAGATTTTAGGGTGTGAGCAAATGTTAACCTTTGCTCAGATAGGATCATGTGTTGAAATTGAAAACAATTTCCTAATTATGCTTTCCTGTAAAAAAAAAAAAAGTCTTTGATTTTGAAGAAGTGCAATATTGTATGTATATGTATCCTTACATCTATATATATAAAAATGGACTTTGGTAAATTTGTTCCCTAAGATCTCAGAAACTACCCGGCAGATTTGGTTGAAACTTTCGCCGTTTGTTCTTTTCGGTACTGGGGAGGTTTGTAGACTAGTTCGATAAAATTCCGATTGATAGTTAATTTTTTATTCTAATTTGTCCAAATTTTCGCATAAATGCCCCAATATGACGGTAAAAAAATACGTGCACATATTAAAATTATGTGTCCATCGAAAGCGCTTATTTTTCTGCTGAAGATGGCATCTGTTAGAAAGTTAAGTTGTATGAAAAACGAGTTACGGGCTTTTTTTGTTCCATGTTCGAAGGCTTTCCTCAACCCAATTCATTATTTAGTGTATCATCTCAACTCCCAGTTCATAGTTAGAATTCTTGAATGTTTTTGTGCTTCGTCTGACTGTTTGAGGCTTTTCTCAAGTCGAATCTTAAAGTAACATTTTCCCCCCAAGATTGGCTAATAATAACTATAGATTTGGTTGATTATTTTCCATTCAAACGGAACTTTAGTGTAATTAATGGTTTTTTTAAATTATTTGTACTGATTAGATTTTTTAATCATTATCCAATCTGACAGCAGAAACCTCGCCAAAATTTATGCAGCAAGATTTCAGTAGCGGATGCATTTGGCAGTTTTTCAACTGTCACGGTTTTTGAAGTCAAAGACTACGTAATAATGTTTATCAGCTTTCACCATGTAAACAAAATATCGTAAATCAAAGAATTTTTAAAAACTTTTTTTACTGTAAAATAATCCAACAACTAAATTAGGCAAATCCATAAACAGCACAAAATCTTAAATTAATGAGACTTTGTGCACAAATTCAAACCATCGCCAAATTTTACTACTTATTTTGGAAACATTACAGATGAAATTGTTTAGCGCCATTTTATGGTGACCAAAAGTATTTTAGCATATGGCGACAATATCTCTTTAACAAAAATTAGTAACATACCGTTTCACAAAGTAAAGAGGGGGAGCATTATCCAAGGTATCCCAAAACGATTCCCGCAAAATTCGGTAACATTTTAAATCGCACCAAGAGCCCACAATAATTAAAAATTTCCAAAATAACTAAAGCAAGTTTAAGAGGATCACCTGCGCGCGGCTACATTTTGTTTAAACAGTTCGTTCTTCAATAGACATACAGAGAAGGTAAGATTCCATGTAAAAAAAAAAAAGTATTAACTGATAAATCTTTAAATCTTTTTAAGCATGTGAAGTTTACTTTCATATTTCGGAAATTCTTCAAATTTGTATACGCTTAAATTTCGTGTTTTCGTTTCTAAATGAATACTATTTCGCTCTTTTTACTTACTGCTACTTTAGTTTTATGAGTAAGGAAGAAGCTAGATTTTAAATCACGTCAAAAAGGTGTGTTTTAAGTTCTTTCACTTAAAACAGAAAACAAATGCAAGTAACGATTGTTTCTCATAATTATTGCTAACCCAGGCAACGCCGGGTAATTTTGCTAGTATGTGATATAAAATCTTTATACTGTAGTCTGTAACGATATCTCTTTCTCATTAATATTTGGCCCCCCTGATAATGCATACCCACTTGTACGTCAATATATTTTCTCATGCTTATGTTTTATTCTTCAAATACAATATCAAAATATTTAAAAGTATGCAATCAAATATGTTTATTTCCCTGAAACACAGTTGAATTTGCTTCAGATTGTTGATTCTTGTCGTTTCTCGGTAATTTATCTTCATTTTCCACCGATATCTGTACTCAGTTCCGGAGTAGTTGTCATAGCACCCTGAGTTGTCTCTGAGCTCGTGCATCTTCTTACGTTGTCTCCAGTCTAGAAAGTGATTGTGAAAGTTTTTATAGTATTTGACGTATTTTATATATTTGGTCCTTTTAGATTATAAAAACTTTATGAATGCCTTTGTCTGTCTACTAAATGTCTTGAATGACGGATTTTAAGCACTCCTAACATTCATCGATTATAAAGGTATTTTATCAAAATTTATGAATGGCAGTTGATTTTTTTATTCTTTACTAACAATAAAGCTGAAAGTCTGTGTCTGGATGTCTGGATCTCTGTGACTCACATAGCGCCTAGACTGTTCGGCCGATTTTCTTGAAATTTGGCACAGAATTAGTTTGTAGCATCGGGGTGTGCACCTCGAAGCGATTTTTCGGAAATTCGATTTTGTCCTTTTTCTATTAATTCTAATTTAAAGAACATTTTACAGAGCAAATCATCATAACATGGACGAGTACATGAACATAGCATATTGGAAAGAAATTCATCATCCATTATTTGTAAATATACAGGAGAACCAAATGACCTTTTAATTTTCTATTACGGGCAAAGTCGTGCGTGTACCACAAGTGTATAATAAACCTAAATGGAGTTGTTTCCTTCAGTCAAAAGTAGTACTTTTTGTCACTGACATTGATAGAATAAGCCAAAAAAAAAAAATACGGACTTAGAAAATACTTTCATTTTCCCAACAATTATTTTTTAAACAAGGCGTGGTCTTGATGACGTCACAAATGATGATGCTCTTTGGCGCATCTTTCTATCGCGTTTCCACGTTATGATAATCAAGAAGCGAATTAAAATTGCGCTCTACGCCAGTGCTGCCAGATTGGGGGAATTTTCCCCATTTTGGGGAAATCTGGTGCTCTCTGGGGAAATGGGTTTTGAGGGGGATTCTTTGAGGAAAAAATTTTTTCTTGGGAAAAACCTGGGGGGAAAAAACTTCGGGATTTTTTTTTTTTTTTTGTATTTAAATTCGCGTCTTGACATCTGTTAGTTATATTGTTTGTATCAAACAGCATTGGTTTAGCTTTGCTCAATTTTATGGAATTCGCATTTTGCATTATGTGGAATATTATGCTATGGAATTTGCATTAATAGTTCTGCGTGAGTAACTAGTTGATACGTGAAACAGGCAAAAATAAGTCTGATGAAGAATGTTCTTGGATAAATATTTACAAAAATCATAGTTTAAATGTACATACAGAAGCAGAATAGTAAATGCGAGTAGAAAAAAAATATTGGTCTTTTTCTTATCTCTCGGTTAGGCGCTTGTATTAATGACTAGTGGCACCCGCACGGCTTTGCCCGTAGTAGAAAATTAAAAGGTGTTTTTGTTCCCCTGTATATTTACAAATAATGCATGATGAATTTCTCGCCAATGCCCGCGTTACGGTTCCACATTATGATAACTTGGTAATTTAGTCGTCCATCTTATGATAATTTTGCTCGGGAAAATGTTCTTAAAATTGGAATAGAAAAAGAACAAAATCGAATTTTCAAAAAATCGCTTAAAGGTGCACACCTCCATATGCTACAAACTAATTCTTTGCCAAATTTCATGAAAATTGGTCTAACGGTCTAGGTGTTATGCGCGTCACAGAGATCCTGACAGAGAGAGAGAGAGAGATCCGGACAGAGAGACTTTCAGCTTTATTATTAGTAAAGATAAAAAAAGATTAAAAAAAAACAAAAACAAAAAAAAAAAAAAATGGGGGGAAAAAAGTTGGGGAATTTTATAAGAAAATTTGGCTATTTGGGGAAAAAAAAAATTTCAAGAGACAAAAATATCAGAGGAAAACGATTCATTTTATGAAAATATTAGTGAAAAAATAATTTTTTAATTTGGGGAATTTTGATAGAAAACATCCTTTTGGGGGAAAAGTTGGAAGGGAATTGGGGAAATCTGGATTTGACCATCTGGCAACACTGCTCTACTCTTGCTATCAACCTTATCATTGCCAATACACGTGAGTAAAGATGCGAATTAAATATTTTATTCTGTGAATGGCAACCCTGAATGGCATTTCATCATTTGTGATGTCATCGGTAGAAACGTTAAACGATGAAAGAGCACCGATTTAAGTAATTTTATTAAACAAATTATTCAAAAAATGTTCAGATCCTATGCTTTTAACCTTTTACCTGCCAATGATCCCAAATGGGAACATTTTTTCGTGAATTTTTTTAGTAACCTAGTTATTTATTTAGACTTGTCATATTTCCTGAAATGACACATAACAGTATGAATTTATTTTAGGTGTTTTTAATTTTTAAAGAACGTTTAACCTTTATCTTGAAATTAAAGTCAAATTTATTGAATTTCTGAACTTAGAATTTGTCTAAGATTTTCTGTCTCTGCTTTTAAAGAAAAAAATGTAAAAAATATTTTATTGGCGTTATTTAGTAGCCAGAGGACATATATTTTATTTCAACTTTACAAAATATTTCCAAGTATTATTTCTTGTTAGTTATTTCCGTAAGAACCGACACGTTCCCATTTGGGAACATCGGCGTTTAGAGTATAGTATTTGAGGGGAATTTTCGTCAATCGCGGAATTTGAGTGTGATTCCTCTTTATTTCAAATACTTTTGTTGTGGAAGATCTGTTTTGTGTTGCATACACGTGTTCTGTTCTTTCATTCACGAACAGACATCTGTATCAATCATCTTGCCCTTCACACCACTATTCTATTGTAAATATGACCTTCACACCCGCCTTCATGCACTCTCTCTATTATAAGTAAATCGCGTTTTCGGGGTTGGAATTTTTGTTTTCTATCCTATTCACTTTCTAAGAATTGTACGTGTTTCACCCTTTTGAAATGTATCTCGTGACGGACATTTAAGTAAAGATAAGGGCCGTTTATGAACTTTGACCAGTCTCATTTCATCATTTCATTTCACTACTCGACTCACGTGCGTTCTGTTTCTTTTACCGAGTCTCATACATACCAACGATTTTGTTTTTAGACTCAGAATAATGTAGTTTTAATCTATTTAGTGTTTTTGAATTATAATTCCGTATAAACAGCCATCTAGAGATGCCTCGCAAGTTTTTAACGTTAGAAGCTGCGTTAGATTATTTCCACAGCTTATCCGACAGCGAACTTGAGGACGAACACGAGCATGATCTTTGTATTTTGTCACCTGATGAAGACGCGAGTTTGAGTGACATATAAACAATGAAGCCTTAAATGAAGTTTTTCCTCAAGATGTCTGCGGCCAGGTTTAATTGATGTTTAGCGATGAAGATAGAGGTTCAAATAGTTCAGATGACCAGCTTCACAATTCAGGAGATCAAAAGGGAAGCACAACCTCATGCTCGGCTCCAAAAGCAAAGAAGCGGAAAAAAGAACCCTATCCCAGGTGGAAAAATTATGCAAAGTTTTCCGGGGGAAAAACTCGAAAAATTGACTGAAAAGTTCCCCGAGCTTCAGGCAATGAATCCTCTGCAGTTATTTTTCAAAATATTTCCTCTGGATTATATGCAACATCTAGTTGATATCATATTAACTCTCAGATGAAGGTGTCAAGCAGACCTGAAACTTAATCGCATCTTCCTGTTCTGAATAGAAAAACAGATAACCATTATCTTGTCCCCTTCACTCAGAGACGTTGCACGGTTCGTCAGAAGAATGTGCGAAAGCGGGCATTGAAGGTGAAAAGAGTCTCCGTTCATCTTGCTTCACCCAATACCATAGACAATAAGGAAGAAAAAGTGTAATTCAGAAGAGAAAAGTATAATAGTGTGTAAAATAAACAAAAATATTCATATTTTTTCATTCATTTCGAAGTAATAAAGTTTCGAGATCAATCCTCCCGTTTACTTCATTCCAAATGCCGATGTTCCCAAATGGGAACATCCTGAAAACCCTATTTAGAAATTTTTTTTCGCCAAAACATGTTTAGGTTAGCTATACTAGAGGTAAATTGAGACATTTAAGCAAAAAATTAAATTTAAAAATTAAAATTTTGAATTACGGCATTTAAAATCTTGGCCTTTCAGAAAAAAATACTTTTAAAATTTTGGAAACGACCTCATTGTAACGATCGTTAAACAAGAGACTGAAGAAAAAATTCTGAAAAATTCTTATGCAGCCGCAGTGCCTTTGATTTGATGCAGCTGCATAAGAATTTTGGGATAACAATTGGTTTTTGATGTCTAACGTATCTTAAATGTAACGACAAAAATGAGATTGAAGAGCGTTTACATTTTTTACTAATCAATGTTGAAACAGTATGATTTATATAACAAAGGCAACCACCAAATTTTAGATTGCAGCGGTAAACAAATGTTGTAAAGAATCAAAAGTCAGAGAAAGTTTAATTTTTGTTATTCAATGATTATGAAACATAAACACAATTCCAAAAAGCCAAAAGAGATTTTTGCTCTGCAGTAATAAGCAATGAAGTAATGCAGTTTTCAAAATCGACCAGATAACACGCTTGATTTGTTAGAGGAAAATCTGTAGGAGTTTGAACGTGGTTAATTGGTGTTGCAAAAAGTTGGTAGTTACTGTTGTCTTTGGGAAAACTCCAGGAATTGTCCAAAAAATTTACTTAAATGAAAATTCCATTGATGGTTTTATATGTTTTGCTGAATATTTTCAACGTTAATCTTCTGAATGCGATAATTGCTAGTTGACTCGAAGTTTTCTAAAAAAAATCATGCTACAGAAAATATGACAGCCCTTTGAAAAATCAACTGAATTACTTAAATGACTGTTTTTATTGGTTTGCAATTAAATGTCTAAGATTAATATGGATGTTTAATTTTAATTTTCTCATAATTTGAAGTTAGATGACTTTTCATAAGCATCTAATGATGTAAGAAATTATTGGATATTTTTACTAGATAAATTATTTTTAAATACCGTGCAAAGAGCAATCATTTTTTACTTACCAAAATTAGAAAGAAAAAAAAAAACTACGTCAATTAGGGTTGCTTCATCTTGTACTTAATTTTTATTGTGCAGCACTCTGTTATTAACTTTTAAGAAGTTAGTAGAAAATCTTATACTCACGTATCAGGTCATTTGTACAAAATCTTGTTACTCATGTACTAGGTCTATTACTAATGTGATTCGTTTGCTGTGTTTTTTTAGCCTACTTTCCCAGTAAAAGTCAGAAAAAGAAGAAAAAAGCATGAAAGAAGGCTTTTAATGCATCTTAAAAATATCGCAAAAAACAAAAAAAAGTCAAAAATAAATAAAATAATTAAATAAATATTGAAAAATTCAAAATTGGAAAGTAGGGTATTGAGATGGGGAAATATGTCTGTCGGTCTGTCTGTCCCCCCCCCCCCTAATAACTTTTGAATGAATAGTCCGATTCGAACAAACTTTTTTTTGTTCGAAAGATTTTGGCAAGGACACTTCATTCCCATATTTCACTTTTTGATTTGAACTATTTTTTGTTCAATTTTGAACAGTTCAAAAAAACTTAACATTAGCGCCTACGGGGAAATTCAAGGCAATTCCGAGCTGTGAGACGAATTTGCTTCAAACAAACTTCGTAGGAAAAAGCTTTTGATGAAAAACTTGTATAAAAAATATCTTTTTGATTTGAACAATTTTCCATTTTGAACAGTTCAAATCCCTTAACATTAGCGCCTACGGGGAAACTGAAAGTCAATGTAGATTCCGTACTTAAAGGCGGATTTTTTTCAAACAAATTTTGTTGGAAATAGCTCTTGACGCCAAACTTCAGACTTCGACTCCGAGAATTTAGGGGCACTTGACTCCGACTCCGACTCCTATGCCCGACAATTAATCGGACTCCGACTCCCGACTTCGACTCTGACTTCGTAGCCTTGCCAAAAATTTATACACGGAGGACAAATGACTGACTCCGATTCTTAGATATTCGACTCCTCCTTTACCCCAAAATGAGATTGACTCCGACTCCGCAGCTATGGTTTTGACTGTGAAATAATTATTGTTGATTTGATTTGTTTTATTCGCAACTCCAACGAACTATAGGGGCACTGCAGTCACTGTCTAATGGCCGACTTAAAAACTAAAACAAACGCATGTGGTAACGAAGAAAATGCTAAAAGTGTTGTGATTTTTGTTCGTATGTATGATGTCTTTCGCTTTATTCTTTTTAAATTAATTTTCAAAGTCTTGTGGATATTCTGGCCCACGTAGAAAGAAATGAGAATTCAAGAAGCATTACTAAACGTCAAAGATTAATGCAAACTACTTAATTCGTAGTTCTAAGCAGCTATTTCCACGATGTTGAATTCGATATTTATCAATTCTTGATAAAACTAAATAATAATTGTGGCCTGACAAGAACAACAATTAATGCTAGAAAATTCAATATGACATTACAAATTATTATCGAAAGAAGATGATACTTCTTTGCCTTGCTTGGCTAGCGCTTATTGTTTTGCATTTGTTGCTGAGTTATTTCTCTCGAATTCTCGAATCGGTTAATTTAAAATTTTTCTGTTTCGATTTTTCTAATTTCTGAGTTACGATTTAATTATATCAAGTTATGCAAATCATCTACAGAATTCTTACGGATATATGGTAGTAGTTTTCTTTTCAGTTGATTGACCATTATTTCTTTTTACTTATCGAATTCTGTAATCTTACTACCATTTTATTCCATTCATGATAAAAATTAAAAATGGTTTAACTAAAAACGCGAAATCTCGCCAAGGCTACTTGCTCGCACAATACTAAAACTATAACCCTAAACAAATTTGGCGAAACCTTTCAGCTGAGAATAAAAGGAATAAAGTAAATTCTTTCTCGGTGAAACATTTTTCATTTTGTTCTACGATAATATATTCAAGAAAATATTTTGCATACCGTCCATTCCAACTAAATGCTGCTGTAAAAGATGGCTAGTTAAATTAATTTAAGATTAAAAAAAACTCATATTCTTACAAATTCATACAAAACAATGAAATTTTTTACCTTGTATAACGTTATCCAAGTTTGTTAATCCAGTTTTCGTTTTCACCATTTTCAATCAACTCATATTTTAGAAGGAAATAAGGAAAACTAACATTATTTTGAGAAGCTCGAGAATACTACTAAGGGACAAATTAATTTCTGTAGCTGAAAGCAAACTAAGACTCATCGATTGCGTTAATAAATACTCAGAACAAACTGCCTTTGTTTACGTCAACAGACACACGTGGAACGCAACGTGGCAATGTTTTAGTTTCATTGGCAGTTTTGTAAATCACCGCAATCAAATTCGAGCGCTGGAGTTCCGAATTCAGTTTTCGGCGAATAGTCATTTATGTTTCTACATAAAGATATGCGCAGACGACTTTTTTTTTCTTTTTTTTTGACAATGAAAATTATTTCTTTAAGTTGACATTTTATTGTTTATATTTATTTTGGTAAGCGCATTAATTCATTTCAAAAGTTATTTTTGGCAACAGGGGAAAAATAAACGATTTTTTTTTTGATATGATGTATTTATTTTAATGAGCTTATTAATTTTAATTATTATTTTTTCGTTTTGAAAGCTGTTAAAGATTTTTTTTTAATGGAAAAAAAAGTGTATTAGCTGCTTTGTTTAAATGTTGCTGTTTTTTTTTTTTTTTTTTTTTTTACGCATTTAATTTTTTTTTAGTTGAGTGAGAAATATTTTATTCCTAGAAATCAGCTTAAAGTATTTTTAAAATATGTTTGAAAAAATTTGCGATTTTAGCTATTTTTGAGAATATTGATGAGGTACTAGAAAGTAGTATGGATGTACGGGAAAGTAGGCTCGTCTAGTTCTAGACAGTACTTCTTGTTTTTAATGATTGGATTTCTTTCCTGCAGAACTAAAGAAAGAAGTGAAATGCTAGAAAACTTACACATTCAAGGCCTGCACTGCATGGGCAAACTGGCAATTCACGACCTTCCATACCACAAACTCCCCCTGAAGTAAAGAGAAAATACATTTGAATAAAAAGCGTAAAGACTCATATCACACTAAGCAGAAAAAAAAAAAAATGCAGAAAAATATTCTCACTACCAATTTGTTTATTAGAATGTATAACAGCGGTGAAAAAAATATTGCATCACTTGCAAAGAATCAAATTTTAAATGTTTTCTCGAGACATAAGAGAACAATTGTTTCGTAACTTTCATCACATGAAAGGTATGCTTCAGCTGACAAGTTTTAATAAAAATTACATCACCCATGCATTTAGGATAACAAATTGAAGAACAGAAAACGTTTTTTTGAACATACCTCATCGTAAATCCTTCATCGTTTCATGTTTTATATTTTCGACTATTCTGGCACCTATCCATTCGATTAACAGTGAAAAAAATTGGTTCCAATTCAACAAGGTTGAAACTTTGAAATGAGCAACTAAGTCTCCAGATCATAGCCTAATAGACAAACTTATGGAAGGACTTGGCAAGACGAGAAGTTCAGTACGCATATTGTTTATCATTTCTGTGCATGAAAAACTGAATAACACAAACTAAGGATTTATTTTCAAATATTTTCTATATTTGCATCAATATTTACTTTACAAACGAACTGAAATACTCCATACCAAAATGCATGTAATTGATACTCGGATCGCTGATAAACGTAAAAACTAGACTGTAACGATATTTTGAATTCACGCATTATCTTACAGGCGGAGGATACCCTCCCCCAGTCAGTAACCCTCCCCCAAACTCCCCCCTATCGTAGTGAAAACACTACAAAATTATGCTGATTTTGTAGAACATCTCACGCAAAAACTTCAAGAATTTCTAAATTAGGAATAAGAGCAATAATGAAAGTGCCGTTTTCGTGATGATCCCACGACACAATACAGTGTTATCACGTATTTAAAATCTGTTAACTTTCAATTCTACATTGGTATACCCTTATGGTCAAAAGATCTTAAAATTTGTAATTAGAGGACTGCCCTCAACAACCTCCACTTCTGACCTGCTTGAAAAACTTACCGTTCAAGGTTTTAAAATTAACAAGGTAGCACAACTTAAAAGGACAAAACCCCACTCCCTCTTTTCCTGGTCCAACTCTTCCATTCCAAATATTCGGCCGCTTTTTCGGAATTACAAAGTATTTTGAACACAAAAATTTCTGTCAAAAATATCATAATCGTAAATCTATTCTGCAATGTTATGCCTGCCAAGGGTTTAACCACCTGGCAGAGAATTGCTTCAGGCAGGTCAGATGTTGTGTGGTGTGCGGTGAAGCACACAACAAAGTAGATTTCCCTAACAGGCAAAATCAGGAAAAATATTGTTAAGCAAACTGCGGGGAAAACCATGATATTTCACTTTAAAAAGTCTTACCTTCTGTAGTTAAAGGCCTGCAAAATCTGTTTCTGATGCAGCATTGATCTTCGGTGCATCTTCTGCGACCACATTTCTGTTGGGCCTCAACAGCAAGAACGACCTGAATGGGGAAATGAAGTATTTAAGCTTCTTGGTATTTGATAGGTTTAACGAAAATAAGAGAAATTTAAACTTAAACATTATTTTCATCTTTTTCAGGTTGGTTTTTCCAAATATCGTTCGAAGATGATATCTAATCGGCCCCTTAGCAAATTTTTCACATGGCATGGCGATCAATTATATATTTCAATTGTCTTGCAGAAGTAGCTGTCCGATATTTCAATGTGAATTAGCGAACAATCTTTAAAAATTCTGACGCAATTTTAATGAACGCTAGACTAATGGGAGTTACACTACAGCAGCTAGTTCGTTTTACTTTCTTCTATATCTAATATAAGGAAGAAAATATTGGATTCGTGAAAATTTCCGAATTTCGAATTTTGACGGATTTGAACGTTTTGAAGTTTGCTGAGTCCGTTTCGACCATTTTTGGAAAATGTCTGTCTTGTCCATTAATTTTATAAAAATACATAAAAATAGTTACTTACAATAGGAAAAAATCGATCGCTATAAATGATGAAAAAAAGATGGCGCAATATACGAAATATAAGTGAAACAAGTATGAAAAATACGCAAAAGCACATTTTTTGAGCAAAATGCTCAAATAATAAATTGCTGAATATTTAAGATATGCTTAAAACGACGGGGGGTGGGGGGGGTCACCCACTTATTTTGGAGTAACTCACAACATTAAACTTCGGCCCCAACTTCGGTCTCATTTTTTTAGTACAGAACCGCTACCACCAACGCCTCGGGAGAGTTTCTGAATCTACTTCAGCACTTCCGAAGAAAAAGTTCAAAAGTCCCTTTTATTTCCGAATTACGCAACCATTTAAAAGTCTTTAATCAATTTCTTACATTAATGCTCTAAATTCTTCCTAAACAATAGATAAAGTTTGAAAAAAAAATCACTAATTTTATGAATGATCTTAGTTTTAAATAACGCGAAAGCACAACTAGAGTTTAATTTCAGAAATAGAGGGAGGGGGAGGGGGGGGGGGGCACGGAAGTGTTCTCGGAAATACAAAAAATAGCTGTAAAAAATTGAGTTCAAAATAATCATAAACATTAAGCAGAAAAACCCTTTCAAAATTTGCACCCGAGTTTGTTGTGAAGTGCAGTGGCGGATTTTAAATATAACAAATGTTTCAAATGCGCGAGAGGCCCCATAACCATAGGGGCACTGTACGAGTTACAAAAATGCTTATGATAAATGTTTTACAACTTCCGTGATAGAGAAAGAGGGCCCCAAAATGTATTTCGAGGGACCTAAAACTTGTAACTCCGCCGAAGCGATACAGAAAAGACTGCATTACTGTGATTCATATTACAAATAACGAAAAATTAAACTAGTATGTTGTGGTCATCACGAAACTTTCTTCTATATTTTTCCTTTTTCTGATCCCTCCCCATGCTTGACGAGGAAGCAATATTCCCAACAAAAACAAAATTATACATGCAAAAACTTGACGACCATCCCAATGTCTGAATTATTGCAAAAGCAAAGCAAAGAGCGAAAATTGAAAGTTATTTTAAAAGCCTTGCTTGAATTAATTACAAATATTTTATTTGTTAACAAACATAAGTTGGCAACAGTTAAAAATTTTAAATCATTGAGATAATATTTCCGATCATTTCCATACAATTAAAATCACGAGAAATACGCAGACGACAATCTATTACGATTTATCTTTCTTATTGTTGCAGTAATAAAGCTATTTTTATTCGCTAAAAAAAATTATGATAATAAAAATAAATCAGCACCTCTTGGCGCGATTGGCGCCAAAGTTGAACCAAAGCCTGTTTACATATGGATTCACATATATTCCAAATTTCAACCAGAACGTAGCATTACTTCTTGAGATAGGGCACTCACAATGGAAAAAAAGAACGGGCGATTGCGCTACCCCCCCTTTTTAGCTGTTGACACCAAAATAAAATCAGCTTTTATACCCACTAAGGGCTACTTGCCGATAAATTTTTCTTTCATTCCGTTCATTATTTCTTGAGATACAGCAGTCACAATTGACGACAAAAAACGTTCTATAACTCAATCCTCGTTTGAGCTATCGACACCAAAATTGAATCAGCACCTGTTCCTGTTAGTGGCAACATATGGACCAAATTTTGTTTAATTCCGCCAGTTACTTCCTGAGGAATAGCAAGCACGCGTAACTCAAAAAACGTCCCATTGCTCCACCCCCCTTGGAGGAATTCGCGCCAAAAACCAATGGGCACAAGTTCACATAGGGGCACATATGTGTGCCAAATTTCGTTCAATTTCATGCGGTAGTTTTTGCTGTAGAGCGGCCACAAAAAACTGATCACACACAGACGTGACACACATACACACACACACACATACCCACACACACATACACAGACAGACAGACATTTTCCAAAAATAGTCGAAATGGACTCAGCACACCTCAAAACGTTCAAATCCGTCAAAATTCGAAATTCGAAAATTTGCACGAATCCAATACTTTCTTCTATATATTAGATATATAGAAGAAAGTAAAAATACCATCGGTTCAACGGGAATCTAACAAAATGATACAAAACCCGGTTTTGCCATCTCATATTTGTTTCCATGATCTCCAATTCAGCAATATATTGCCAAATGATCGTCAGTCTGAAACGCTATATTAGTTTTGCATTGAAATAAGTAATGTAGACCGGGGCACGTTTACACATTGGACAAATTTACGCAGTGCCCTTTTTCGAAAACGAGTTATAACTGGAGAGCCAACAATCATATCAGATTGATGCTACTCCCTAAAAAATACTCTCACAAGTTTTTATGCACCAGTCGAACTTTGGTTTAGCATGCGTTTAAGAAAATATGTTTTCTATCAAGTCGAGTAAATTTTATGTTGAACGTTTTGAAGCTTATTGTGAATAAATAATAGTTAAGAACAAATAAATGTATAAAAATGAGCAAAATTTTATCATTTTCTGCGAATTATATTTGTGTGGACAGAAAAGTTATTAAATTTTGTTGCACATTAAAAACAAATCAAAACTTGCCGTCGGGGCACATTTACGCACGTTCTTAATGTGTTTTACTTCTAAATGGGCCTCGGACGCTTTATTCGCTCTGTACTGTTTCAAACCTTTAGTACATTTTCAGGTTATTTAATTTTAAAAATAACCATTCATTTTAAATTAAGTAAAAGATTCGTATCTTATAGCTTACAATCATAGAGTGATGTCTTCATGCTTGTTCAGTTTTAAATTTATACACTATTCAGCCTCTGATACATTTTCTTTATTTTAAAGATGGTAAGACATTATGTTCAAACAGAAACACGTTAGATGCCAAAATAATGAAAAGGCTTATCAAAAAAATTGTATTTTCCCTAGTAAGCGTTCCACATCATCACATATGGACTACCCCAACTGAGAACATTTGAAAAAGTTGGACCAAAGCTTTGGAACCAGGAAAGAAATAAAAAAAAAATTTGAAAAAAAAAATAGAACCGACTTCAAAATTGCTCTAAAAAGTGAAAAATAATTTTATTCTTTAAACACCATCGATAATACTTTTAAACATAATTTTTGAAGTTGGCGCAAAAACAAAAAGTAAAATCTATTGTAACCATGCTTCGTTCATATTTTTATCAAAAAATCATCCAAAGTTAGTAAAAAAAAATTAATATCGTTACTGAAATATGCTGTCATCAATGCGTAATGCATGTGGTGGTGAAGAAACTGGGCCTGGTTAAATTTATAGTTATAGTTGAGATATGGCTGTGAATGATTTTATCGATCGTTTTTGCGCCAACTTCAAAAATTATGTTTAAAAGTATTATCGATGGTGTTTAAAGAATAAAATTATTTTTCACTTTTTAGAGCAATTTTGAAGTCGGTTCTATTTTTTTTTCAAAATTTTTTTATTTTATTCTTTTTAGTGTAAATGTATTTCAGAAATATTAAGAAGTTACTATAACGAAACTTTACCTTATTTTTTTTTATAAAAATGCCCCATACTAAAAAAAACTAAAAACACGCCATAAACATTAAGCGATTGACACTAAAAATTTATCTTTGTTCTTTCCTGGAATTCGTGTGTTAATTTAACTATAACCATTTAATTATTAAGTTTTCCCTAACTAATTTACATTTCACAGCATAGTTGCTTTTTATGCAATCCTGTATCTCCTTACTTATAACAGATCATCAATTATTGGCATACATGATAACGATAAAAATGCTACTATAGTTGAAGCAAACCTAACCTAGTAGCATTGTAAAGGCTAAGCAGATCCTAATCACTGCATAAACCTCGCTTAAACGTTAGGTTTACCCCCACCATAGAGCAATAACACTGAAGAAACTTGATACTTGCTTCAGAGAAGCCTTCACTCAAAATTATCACCACAATTACTATTAATATTATTGTTGTATGGCACCAAATTTTTGAAACAATAGGCTTTATATTTAATCATTTAATAGGAAAATTGCATGAAGTTTACTGTTTTTTGGCCATAACTTTTTTTCTAAAGAAGAAATATGGTCAAACAAAGTAATGGGACCTAAGTTGAGCCATCCCATATATATTAAAAGAAGAATCATCAAAATCGGTTCAGTAGGCGAGCCGCTGTGAGTGGACAAAAAAAAAAAAAAAAAAAAAACATACATACGGTATGAACTGATAACCGCCTCCTTTTTGAAGTCGGTTAAAAAGAGGATGCTCTCAGTCCTGATACTCCGATTAAAGAAGCCCTCAGACAAGAGCAGTTAGAAGCAACAAAGAAAAGAAACTAAATGGGCGAAACAAAACAAACTAGTATGTTGTGGCCATCACGAAACTTTCTTCTATATTTTTCTTTTTTTTTTTTTTCTGATCCCTCCCCATGCTTGACGAGGAAGCAATATTCCCAACAAAAACAAAATTACACATGCAAAAACTTGACGACCGTCCCAATGTCTGAATTATTGCAAAAGCAAAGCAAAGAGCGAAAATTGAAAGTTATTTTAAAAGCCTTGCTTGAATTAATTACAAATATTTTATTTATTAACAAACATAAGATGGCAACAGTCAAAAATTTTAAATCATTGAGATAATATTTCCGATCATTTCCATACAATTAAAATCACGAGAAATACGCAGACGACAATCTATTACGATTTATCTTTCTTATTGTTGCAATAATAAAGCTATTTTTATTCAAAAAAAAAAAAAAATCAACACCTCTTGGAGCGATTGGAGTCAAAATTGAACCAAAGCCTGTTTACATATGGATTCACATATATTCCAAATTTCAACCAGAACGTAGCATTATTTCTTGAGATAGGGCACTCAAAATGGAAAAAAAGAACGGGTGATTGCGCTACCCCCTTTTTAGCTGTTGACACAAAAATAAAATCAGTTCTTATACCCACTAAGGGCTACTTGCCGATAAATTTTTCTTTCATTCCGTTCATTATTTCTTGAGATACAGCAGTCACAATTGACGACAAAAAACGTTCTATAGCTCAACCCCCGTTTGAGTTATTGACACCAAAATTGAATCAGCACCTGTTTCTGTTAATACCAACATATGGACCAAATTTTGTTTGATTCCGCCAGTTACTTCCTGAGGAATAGCAAGCACGCGTAACTCGAAAAACGTCCCATTGCTCCACCCCCCTTGGAGGTATTCGCGCCAAAAACTAATGGGCACAAGTTCACATAGGGGCACATATGTGTACTAAATTTCGTTCGATTTCATGCGGTAGTTTTTGTTGTAGAGCGGCCACAAAAAACTGGTCACACACAGACGTGACACACATACATACACACACACACACACACACACACAGACAGACAGACATTTTCCAAAAATGGTCGAAATGGACTCAGCACACCTCAAAACGTTCGAATCCGTCAAAATTCGAAATTCGAAAATTTGCACGAATCCAATACTTTCTTCTATATATTAGATATAGAAGAAAGTAAAAAGAGAAATTAATTTAAAGTTTATAAGTTTCTATTGAAGCAGAAATAGAAGAAGAGAAAAGTAAAAAGAGGGAAAAAGTAAAAAGAAGAAAAAAGTATTAAAGAAAAAAGAATCAAACCGAAACCTGCGACAGTGGAAAAGTTAGTACACTCTGTAAAAAGGAAATTAGTGAACGGTTCTGTTTACGAAATGGAGAATTGCACTTGCATTAAAGCACTTAATCGAAAAAAGGATAAGACAGGGTTCAACGTCTTAGATGTCAAAACGCAGTCCCAAGACACGTATGCGAAAAGAAGTACTTTCATTTTGTTAGTAAAATCTAACAGTGGTGAAGAAGATGACTAAATAATTTCTGCTTTAATTAGCAATAAGTCCTATGATTTTAGTTTAGCCTATAAAATGATCTTTAATTAATTATTTGTGTTTTTCTTATTTTTAAAGTGTTTTATGATAAATAAAATATTTAAATTTGGTTAAATATCTATTTCACTTACTATTTGGTATCATTTTTAATATGCGTAAACGCATCCGACTTGGACTTAAAAAAAAAAACATTTTTTCTACGGTTAGAATCACAAGCTGAGCAACAACTGAGTATACTGAATATATAAATTTTGACTTCATTAATCGCTTCATGTAACCACAAAGTCTAAAATCTCCGAGGTTCAAACATAAAAATTAGAAAATTCATTGAAAAAAATCCTCGTAAATGTGCTCCGGTCTACCCTAATTAATAGCAGCAAAAAATGAGTAAATTGGCTTTATAGAACACCTGATCGAAAACAAAAAGGGAAGTGCACAACTGGAACGTACGCACACCCCACATGCGAAAATTTAACCTTCTACAGCTTACCATTTTTACTTTCTTCTATATCTAATATATAGAAGAAAATATTGGATTCGTGCAAATTTTCGAATTTCGAACTTTGACGGATTCGAACGTTTTGAGGTGTGCTGAGTCCGTTTCGATTATTTTTACTTTCTTCTATATCTAAGATAGAGAAGAAAGTATTGGATTCGTGCAAATTTTCGAATTTCGAATTTTGACGCATTCGAACGTTTTGAGGTGTGCTGAGTCCATTTCGACTATTTTTGGAAAATGTCTGTCTGTCTGTGTGTGTGTATGTGTGTGTGTGTGTGTGTGTATGTGTGTGTGTGTGTATGTGTGTGTGTCACGTCTGTGTGTGACCAGTTTTTTGTGGCCGCTCTACAGCTAAAACTACCTCATGAAATCGAACGAAATTTGGTACACATATGAGCCCTTATGTGAACTTGTGCCCATTGGTTTTTGGCGCGAATTCCTCCAAAGGGGGTGGAGCAATGGGACGTTTTTTGAGTTACGCGTGCTTGCTATTCCTCAGGAAGTAACTGGCGGAATCAAACAAAATTTGGTCCATATGTTGCCATTAACAGGAGCAGGTGCTGATTCAATTTTGGTTCAATAACTCAAACGGGGGTTGAGCTATAGAACGTTTTTTTGTCGTCAATTGTGACTGCTGTATCTCAAGAAATAATGAACGGAATGAAAGAAAAATTTATCGACAAGTAGCCCCTAGAGGGTATAAGTGCTGATTCTATTTTGGTGTCATTAGCTGAAAAAGGGGTGGCGTAATCGCCCGTTCTTTTTTTTTCCATTGTGAGTGCCCTATCTCAAGAAATAATGCTGCGTTCTATATGAAATTTGGAATAAATATGAATCCATGTGTAAACAGGCGTTGGTTCAATTTTGGCGCCAATCGCTCCATGGGGGGCTATTTTTTTATATTATTATTTGTGTGACTAAAAATAGCTTTAAAATTGCAACAATGAGAAAGATGAATCGTAATATACTGTCGTCTGCGTTTATCTCGTGATTTTAATTGTATGGAAGTGATCGGAAATATTATCTCAATGATTTAAAATTGTTAACTGTTGCCATCTTGTGTTTATTAACAAATAAATGTTTGTAATTATTTCAAGCAAGGCTTTAAAATAATTTTAAATTTTCATTCTTTGCTTTGCTTTTGAGATAAATCAGGGATTGCGATGGTCGTCAAGTTTTGTCATATGTAATTTTGTGTTTTCTTGGGAATATTGCTTCCTCGTTAAGCATGGGGAGGTATCAGAATTATAAGAAAGGTATAGAAGAAAGTTTCGTGATGGCCGCAACATACTAGTTGGAAAATGTCTGTCTGTCTGTGTGTGTATGTGTGTCACATCTGTGTGTGACCAGTTTTTTGTGGCCGCTCTACAGCAAAAACTACCGCATGAAATTGAACGAAATTTGGTTCACATATGTGCCCCTATGTGAACTTGTGTCCATTGGTTTTTGGCGCGAACTCCTCCAAGGGGGTTGGAGCAACGGGACGTTTTTTGAGTTACGCGTGCTTGCTATTCCTCAGGAAGTAACTGGCAGAATACAAAAAAAATTTGGTCCATATGTTGCCCCTAACAGGAGCAGGTGCTGATTCAATTTTCGTGTCAATAGCTCAAACGGGGGATGAGTTATAGAACGTTTTTTGTCGTCAATTGTGACTGCTGTATCTCAAGAAATAACGAACGGAATCAAACAAAAATTTTTTGACAAGTAGCCCTTAGTGGGTATAAGAGCTGATTTTATTTTGGTGTCAACGGCTAAAAAGGCGGTAGCGCAATCGCCCGTTCTTTTTTTTTCCATTGTGAGTGCCCTATCTCAAGAAGTAATGCTACGTTCTGGTTGAAATTTGGAATATATGTGAATCCATACGTAAACAGGCTTTGGTTCAATTTTGACTCCAATCGCTCCAAGAGGTGTTGATTTTTTTTTTTGTTTTTACTTTCTTCTATATCTAATACATAGAAGAAAGTATTGGATTCGTGCAAATTTTCGAATTTCGAATTTTGACGGATTCGAACGTTTTGAGGTGTGCTGAGTCCATTTCGACTATTTTTGGAAAATGTCTGTCTGTCTGTGTGTGTGTATGTATGTGTGTGTGTGTGTGTGTGTGTGTGTGTGTGTGTGTATGTATGTGTGTCACGTCTGTGTGTGACCAGTTTTTTGTGGCCGCTCTACAACAAAAACTACCGCATGAAATCGAACGAAATTTGGTACACATATGTGCCCCTATGTGAACTTGTGCCCATTAGTTTTTGGCGCGAATTCCTCCAAGGGGGGTGGAGCAATGGGACGTTTTTCGAGTTACGCGTGCTTGCTATTCCTCAGGAAGTTACTGGCGGAATCAAACAAAATTTGGTCCATATGTTGGTACTAACAGGAACAGGTGCTGATTCAATTTTGGTGTCAATAACTCAAACGGGGGTTGAGCTATAGAACGTTTTTTGTCGTCAATTGTGACTGCTGTATCTCAAGAAATAATGAACGGAATGAAAGAAAAATTTATCGGCAAGTAGCCCTTAATGGGTATAAAAACTGATTTTATTTTTGTGTCAACAGCTAAAAAGGGGGTAGCGCAATCACCCGTTCTTTTTTTCCATTTTGAGTGCCCTATCTCAAGAAGTAATGCTACGTTCTGGTTGAAATTTGGAATATATGTGAATCCATATGTAAACAGGCTTTGGTTCAATTTTGGCGCCAATCGCGCCAAGAGGTGCTGATTTATTTTTATTATCATTATTTTTTAGCGAATAAAAATAGTTTTATTAATGCAACAATAAGAAAGATAAATCGTAATAGATTGTCGTCTGCGTATTTCTCGTGATTTTAATTGTATGGAAATGATAGGAAATATTATCTCAATGATTTAAAATTTTGAACTGTTGCCATCTTATGTTTGTTAACAAATAAAATATTTGTAATTCATTCAAGCAAGGCTTTTAAAATAACTTTCAATTTTCGCTCTTTGCTTTGCTTTTGCAATAATTCAGACATTGGGATAGTCGTCAAGTTTTTGCATGTGTCATTTTGTTTTTGTTAGGAATATTGCTTCCTCGTCAAGCATGGGGAGGGATCAGAAAAAGGAAAAATATAGAAGAAAGTTTCGTGATGGCCACAACATACTAGTAATTGTATGGAAATGATCGGAAATATTATCCATAGACTAATAATAAGAGTAGACCGAGCTTTCTCATTCTTGCTGATGAAGAAAATTGGTTCATAGATGTATCATGTGACTGGTGGAAGGGCTTGGCGAAGACTTTGGCAGCATGGTTGCTAGATGGAAACATTATCTATAGTTTGGCACTCGACATGTATTTTAAGACGTAATGTGTTTTCATTATAATTTTTTTCCAGGTGCTGAAATTGAACTGTTTTTCTTTTAGTTATGCTTATTTTGACATTAGTAATTAATTTTTGATCACAGTTTTCAGTAACTTTTATTTCATTCGGAACTGCTACGTCAGCGTTGGCGTAAACGTAATGGCGTAAACGTTTTGCGTCAAGGTAAAAATGTACTAATCGGTATCTTAAATTGAAATTGTAGGTAAAAATCTTACCGTTTGCCGATTCTTTTTGGGCACTTATATCTTTAATTACTTAGAGAGTTATTGAAATTGAATAAAGAAAATGCACAGTACTATCTAAACGAAAAACTCACTATATTGACAAAATTTTTACAACTTAGAATAACAAATTGACAAATCGGACTCCATTAAAGATCATTCTTCCGTGTTCCATCAATTCAATTTATTTTATTTATTGTTGATCGTCTGCTGCGATCAACGCCCGCTGTTGCTAGGAAATCCACTAGTCACATGATTTGGTTTATGAGCAGCAAAAGGGTTGCCATAGCTCGGTCTACTCTTATTATTAGTCTATGATATTATCTCAATGATTAAAAAATTTTTAACTGTTGCCATCTTATGTTTGTTAATAAATAAAATATTTGTAATTAATTCAAGTAAGGCTTTTAAAGTAACTTTGAATTTTCGCTCTTTGTTTTGTTTTTACAATAATTCAGACACTGGGATGGTCGTCAAGTTTTTGCATGTGTAATTTTGTTTTTGTTAGGAATATTGCTTCCTCGTCAAGCATGGGGAGGGACCAGAAAAAGGAAAAATATAGAAGAAAGTTTCGTGATGGCCACAACATACTAGTTTTATTTTTGCGAATAAAAATAGTTTTATTAATGCAACAATAAGAAAGATAAATCGTAATAGATTGTCGTCTGCGTATTTCTCGTGATCTTAATTGTATGGAAATGATCGGGAAATATTATCTTAATGATTTAAAATTTTTAACTGTTGCCATCTTATGTTTGTTAATAAATAAAATATTTGTAATTAATTCAAGTAAGGCTTTTAAAGTAACTTTCAATTTTCGCTCTTTGTTTTGTTTTTACAATAATTCAGACATTGGGATGGTCGTCAAGTTTTTGCATGTGTAATTTTGTTTTTGTTAGGAATATGCTTCCTCGTCAAGCATGGGAAGGGATCAGAAAAAGGAAAAATATAGAAGAAAGTTTCGTGATGGCCACAACGTACTAGTTGTGTTATGACTTATGAGAGATACATACGTAATATCCAGCCGCAAGAAACAACGCAATAATTAACTTGTTTGGTACCTGAATGCAGAATTAAAAACTCTTTCAGGGGTGACTAAAATGCAAATTCATACTGAAATTTAAGCAAACAATTTTATATGAAAACAATAACTTTCTTTACTTTGCACTAAAAAGTAAAAAACCAAAGGTCTTTTTTTTTTTTCGAAAATATCGGCCAATTCCTTCGGTTTTTCGACGTTTTTTAAAGCCGATGGGCAGATGTTTCCTGCAAGTTAGCATCGGCCGCCGATGCCGATGGCTAAATTGTTGAACCATCGGCGCCCAGGCATCGGTCGAGTCCTACATATGGATTCACATTTATTTTAAATTTCATCCAGAACGTAGCATTACTTCTTGAGATATGACACTCACAATGAAAAGAAAAAAAAAAAAAGAATATTCGATTGCACCACCCCCTTTTCAGCTGTTGACACCAAAATAAAATCAGCTCTTATACCCTCTAAAAGGGTACTTGTCGATAAATTTTTGTTTGATTCTGTTTGTTATTTCTTGAGAAACAGCAGTCACAATTGACGAAAAAAACGTTCTATAACTCAACCCCCGTTTGAGCTGTCGATATCAAAATTGAATCAGCACCTGTTCCTGTTAGGGGCAACATTTGGACCAAATTTTGTTTGATTCCGCCAGTTACTTCCTGGGTAATAGCAAGCACGCATAACTCAAGAAACGTCCCATTGCTCCACCTCCTTTGGAGGAATTCGCGCCAAAAACCAATGGGCTCAAGTTCACATAGGGGCACACATGTGTACCAAATTTCGTTCGATTTCATGCGGTAGTTTTGCTGTAGAGCGGCCACAAAAAACTGGTCACACACATACGGGACTCACACACACACACACACACACACACACACACACACACAGACAGACATTTTCCAAAAATGGTCGAAATGGACTCAGCACACCTCAAAACGTTCGAATCCATCAAAATTCGAAAATTTGCACGAATCCAATGCTTTCTTCTATATAATAGATATAAAAGAAAGTAAAAAACGTTATAATTCGGATTCTATCTAACATGGAAGTTTCAAACAGACTCAGAAAAAATCTATCAGACGCAGAAAAAAAAATCTTTATTTTGGTAATAAATTTTTAAATATGTTTTCACTGAGAAAATCGCGGAAAACCTTTTAGAGAGTTTTAATTAATATCTTCGTTAATTAATTTCATCCGAAGACGCAACCTAGCTAAGAACACTCTCGATCAACTCTCCTTTCGAACAAGGTTTTTTTTTTTTTTTTTCAAAATTGGTCCATCCATTTAGGCCGGTTTAGGCCCTAGAGTGCCACGGACAGACACACAGATATGTCAAACTTATAACCCCCTTTCTTTGTGTGTCGGGGGTTAAAAATACCGCCAAAGTTAAAAATGTGACACATCACATACCTGTATAGATGAAAAGTACTAAATTAGTAAATACAGTAGACCTTCGTTTTACGCGGGGGTTACGTTCCTCGAAAATGCCGCGTAAATCGAAACCACGTAAATTGAGTCCTAATACTAGCGTTAAAATAGAGGGTTTGGTTCCGTATAGATAATAAAATACTTCATTCTGTTGATGACTAATTGTGTTATAAGTTTACATAAATTAATTTCGTGTTCTGTTTATAAAGAGGAGCTGGCTATGATAGTCTTTTGGCAGTCAAAAAGAATTTTTCTCTGTAATTCTTCGCAGAGCATTAACGCATCCATGATCACTTGCGTCATTTCCATGATAGAATCTTCCTTCACTAACAAGTCAGAAAGATCATTTCTATTGTCTAGGAATAGCTTAAAATTTTCAATGTGAACGTTTTGTTTGTGCGTTGCCGACGTCGGTGTCCTCGTTGCTTTTGTCCGCCTAAAAGCTCTTCTTCCAGTGCGTACTGAACTGTGTGAGTTTAATAACTTTACTTCTTGAAAGAGCTCTGAAACCAATCGAATAAAATGTCTCCAGTGGTCCAAGCTCGATTATTAGCATGCCAAAATGCAGTTGATTACGCGTAATCTGCAATCTTTAGGAGTTTGGATTTTGAAAGAAGGGAAAATTTTATCTGTTTGCATTGCCGCATCCGCGTAAAACCGAAACTCATCTGCGTAAAATAAAATAAAGGTGTCGAATCTTAAATCGCGTATAATCGAAACCGCGTAAAATGAACTCGCGTAAAACGAGTATTTACTGTAGTCTTGATTTATATATTATTATTTGCTGAGGTAAAAATTTTAAATTTCAGGAACTTGGAGGTACTCTCTCAATCAAAGAATAATTTCAAAATCGGTTCAGAACTACGATGTAACACAGGTACACACAAAGACACGTCAAACGTATAACCTTATTTCTATTAAACCTCGACGCAAGGTGTAGGCTGACAAATCTAAAGATAAAATATGTCTTTAGGTTATTGTTTACGAATAAAAAAATATCTTTTTTTCACGGTACTATATTAAAAAGAAATAATAGAAACCAAAACTTTATTTACCAAAATGGCCATCAAGAAAGCTGCAACAAGTGAGTTCATTTTAAGTCTCATAAAATAAGCTGATGTTCTTAGTTCGTTTACCATTTCTTTTTATAGTCATCATTCTGATTATCACACAGATGTTTCTTTATTACACTGTTGATAATTTTGACTAGCAATCATTACTTAAGTTGCTCATTTCCGCTTAATTAAACATTCTTTTGTTCATGCACACCTCTACGATGAGACGTAGGTAGTGTGTTGTACTCTTATTGTTGTTTCCCAGATGTCTTGCCTTTCGAAATACTCTGAAACTCGATTGATAACAGTGTTTCTTTTTCCAGAAATTTCGTCTGAGTTACATTTAACGTTGTGTAAACACAGTATTAAGTTCAAATGTTTATGATTTTCCAGCTAATCTGTTGCTTTGAAATGTTCCACATCTGTTTAAAACTAATTCGCAACTCCGGCGCTCGAATACGCTACCTTGCGGTGATTTACAAAACTGCCGAAAAAACTAAAACATTGCCACTTTGCGTTCCATGTGTGTCTGTTGACGTAAACACAGGCAGTTTGTTAGAAGTATTTGTTAACGCATTCAATGTGTCTTAGATTGCTTTCAGCAACAGAAATTGTTTCGTCCCCTAATGGTATTCTCAATCTTCTCAAAATAATGTTAGTTTTCATTATTTCCCTCTAAAAAGGGTGATGATTGTCTTAAATGGCGAAAGCGTAGACACAAGAAAACGCTGGGTTAACAAACTTCGCATTTGCTCTGTTCGATGCATTTTTCTTTTCTCTTTTTTTGAAAGAGGATAACGATATACCAGGTAAGTTTTTTTTAAATTGTTTTGTGTGAATTTGTAAGAATATGGATTTTATTTTAAAAATCTTAAGTTCGAAAGAAGGATTTGATAACATTAGCAGAAGAATTAGGGCTTTCATCTCCGCCTAGTTTAAAAATAATTTATTTAACCAACCTAATTTTACTGCAGCATTTAGTTGGAATGGGCAGTATGCAAAATATTTTCTTGAATATATTATCGTAGAGCGAAATGAAAAATGTTTAACGCTGAGAATTTTCCTCGCCAAAATAGTGAGATTATAGTTTATGGTTATAGTTTTAGTATTGTGCGAGCAAAGATCATTTGGCGAGATTTTGCATGTCAGTTAAACCATATTTATTTTTTATCATGAGTGGAATAAAATGGTAGAAAGATTACAGAATTTGATAAGTTTAAAGAAACAATGTTAGATCAATTGAAAAGAAAACTACCACTATATATCCGTGAGAATGTTGTTGATGATTTGCATGGCATGACATAATTAAATCATAACGCAGAAATTAGAAAAATTTAAAATTAACCGATTCGGCAATTTGAGAAAAATAACTCAGCTACAAATTCAGAACAATTAGCGCTAGCCAAGCAAGGCAAAGAAGTATCATCTTCTTTTGATAATAATTCGTAATGTCATATAATTAAATTATCTAGCATTAGTTGTTCTTCTTATCAGGCCACAATTATTATTTAGTTTTATTAAGAATTGATAAATATCGAATTCAACATCGTTGAAATGGCTGCTTAGAACTACGAACTACGTAATTTGCATTAATTTTTGACGTTTAGTAATGCTTCTTGAATTCTCATTTCTTTTTATACGTGGGCCAGAATATTCACAAGACTTTGACAATTAATTTGAAAAGAATAAAGCGAAAAAAATCATGCATACGAACAAAATTTACTAGGCTTATGATCATTTACGCTACGGCGTGTGTTTGTTTCACCCTTTTCATCCGCCATTAGAAGGTGGCTGCAGTGCCCCCTATAGTTTGCTGGAGTTGCGAATAGTGCAGTAGAAAAAGGCCAAAAACCACCTTGGGGTCAAAAAAATTGCAACAGAAATGATTCTCATGGTAAAGGGTAGGTAATACACTACTAATGAACATACTAAAAATATACATCCGTACTGTTGGGACAAATGCGTTTTTTGGCCGCCATCTTGAAAATCCATGAAAAAATTAAAAAATTAAAAAAAATCATGCGCCGTATCAAATGAATGGAAATTTCATGCTGAAAAGGAACATCATATGGAATTCTTAAAGTGAAGTGAAGATGCGAAGAGTATACATCTATATTGTAGTGAAAAAATGCGTTTTTTCTTTTTTTGGTAGCCATCTTGAAAAAACCATGATTCTTTTTTTTTTAATCGTGGGTTGTATGAAATGAAAGGAAATTTCATTTTGAATGCGAATATGAAATGCAGCGTTGCCAGATGGTCAAATCCAGATTTCCCCAATTCCCTTCCAATTTTTCCCCAAAAAACGATGTTTTCTACCGAAATTCCTCAAGTTCAAAAATTATTTTCCACTAATATTTTCAGAAAATGAATCGACTTCCTCTAATATTTTTGTCTCTTGAAAAAAAAAATTTCCCCCAAAAAACCAAATTTTCTTATAAAATTCCCTAACTTTTTTTTCTTCCCATTTTCGCTTTTTTTTTGGGGGGGGGGGGGGGGGGGGGTCTTCATCTTTATCTTTCTTTATCTGTACTAATAATAAAGCTGAAAGTCTCTCTGTCTGGATATCTCTCTGTTGCATGTAGCTGCTGCTGTTTGTAGCATGGGGGTGTGCACCTTTAAGCGATTTTTCTAAAATTCGATTTTGTTCTTTTTCTATTCCAATTTTAAGAAAATTTTCATGAGCAAAATTATCATAAGATGGACGAGTAAATTGCCAAGCTATCATAACATGGAACCGTAACGTGGGCAAGCCATTTGGCGAGAAATTCATCATGCATTATTTGTAAATATACAGGAGAACCAAAAGACCTTTTAATTTTCTACTACGGGCAAAGCCATGCGGGTGCCACTAGTCTTAAATACAAGCGCCTGACCGAAGCATAAGGAATAGCCAAATGTTTTTTTTTTCTACTTGCATTTACTACTCTGCTTTTGTATTTACATTTAAACTATGATTTTTGTATATATTTATCCAAGAACATCTTCATCACACTTATGTTTACCCGTTTCACGTATCAACTAGTTACTCACGCAGAACATTAATGCGAATTCCGTAGCATAATATTCCACATAATGCGAAATGCGAATGCCATAAAGTTGAGCAAAGTTAAACCAACGCTGTTTGATACAAACAATGTAACTACTACTTCTTGACGCAAATCTAAATACGAAAAAAATTCTTTTTTCCCCGAGGTTTTTTTTCCCCCTGGTTTTCCCCAAGAAAAAAATTTTTCCCCAGAGAATTCCCCTCAAAACCCATTTCCCCAAAATTTCCCCAAAGAGCACCAGATTTCCCCAAAATGGGGAAATTTCCCCCAATCTGGTAACTCTGATGAAATGGGATAGTTAAATTAAGGTGAGCAGGATTAAAATTTACACGCGTACTGAAGCGAGAAATGCGTTTTTTCTTTCGGTCGCCATTTTAAACTCTACTACTCTAGCTGGTTTTGCAATCCGTGCTGCACTTTCTCAGTTTTTTCTAAAGTGCAAACTTTTAGGTGAATTTTAGTGACGGTTTTCGAAAACGTTTACAATTCCTACGCACTCTCTCACTTGCTGAACGTATGAAACTGAAACCTCGAATGAGAATATAAATTCATTCTTATCGTTCATCATATTAGACACAAAGTTTTTCTTGCTATTCTTGCAGAAATACAAGGAAGGTGATTCAAACTTCAAATGATGTTAGTGAAAACATTTGTTTTATGAGCGGCAAAAGTTGGAAAATGTTTGCATAAAAAATCTTTGCGGGATTTGATATCTTGCGGCATTTTGCTCTCGATCCCGCAAAATATCAATAATGACCCCGCAGGATTCAGGATCGGGATTTCGGGATTGGAAACCCTATTTCTAACCAAGCCACATGGCCTTGTTATTATTATTATTTTTTTTTTTTTTGTGAAAACCACGGAAATTTAGAATAAATGCGGTAGACCTATATATTGTTTATGATAGTTTCTTTCCCCTTACTTTTTCCTCCGACTCATTGTGTACATTTTTCAGCTCGAAAAATTATTCACATATTTTCTGCTACTCAGAAAAAGAAAAGAAAAAAATTGATTTTTTTTGAGGAAAATTATGAACTCTTCAGGCCTCGTGCGGGATACCTAAATATTTCTTGATTCGGATAAAAACTTTTATGTAATATGTGGGTCGGTAGAGGCAACTTTTTATCAATTTGACAAATTGAATTACAAAAAAAATTTTTTTTTTCCGATACACCCTAACGCATATCCGCAAAAAAAAAAAAAAAAAAAAAAAAAAAAAAAAAAAAAAATTGACATCTTGAATTTAAATTATGTTTTTAACAATCACGAGTGTGTGTGTGTATGTAGGCGTGTGTGTTTGTGTTTGTGTGCAGGTATGAGTGTGTGGGTAGTTGTGTGTATGAGTGTTTGTGTGTGGGGGGGGGGGCATGTGTATGTGTGTATACGCATATGTGTTTGTGTCTGTGTTCAGGCATGAGTGCGTGGGTAGTTGTGTGTAGATGTATGTGTATGTGTTTGTGTATGAGTGTAGGTGTATGTATGTGTGTGTATGTGTTTGTTTGTACGTGCGTGTATTTATGCTTGTACGTGTAAGATATTGACGCACCCTGGAGATGGCTTTCGCTAGAGGAGCAGCATCGTGAGGAGCCGGTCGACGGTGATGCTGCAGAGGGTGCTGGCGGGGAAAATAAAATGATAGCACATCAAAACAGTAAAATGAAAGCAATAAGCAATCGTGATTGTTCAAAAAAAAATATTGATTTGAATTTTTGGCATCTTGAATTCAAATAATGTTTTTCGCAATCACGAGCGTGTGTGTGTATGAATGCGCGTGTTTGTTTGTGTAGGCGCGTGTATGTGGGTGCGTGTATAGGTGTGTATCTATGCATGTGTGTGCGTGTTGTGTATGCAGTGCTGTGTGTGTACACGTGCGTGTGTGTGTAGGCGTTCGTGTGCGTGTATGTAGGCATATGTGTTTGTGTCTGTGTGCAAGCATGAGTGTGTGTATGTGTGTGCGTAGGAGTGTGTGTTTGTGTCTGTGCGCAGGCATGAGTGTGTAAGCGTGTGTGTGTATGCGTGTGTGTGTAGGATATGGACGCAACCTGGAGAGGGTTTTCGCAAGAGGAGCAGCATCGTGAGGCCGGCCGACGCGACGGTGGTGCTGGCAGAGGGTGCTGGTGGGAAAATAAAATCAGCGTAAAAAAAAATTGAATTTTGACATTTTGAATTCAAATTATGTTTTTCGCAATCACGAGTGTGTGTGTGTGTATGTAGGCGTGTGTGCTTGTGTGTGTGGGGGGGGGGGTATGTGTGTTTGCGTGTAGGGGTATGTGTATGTGTGTGTAGGCATGTGTGTTTGTGTCTGTGTGCAGGCATGAGTGTGTAAGTAGTTGTGTGTATGAGTGTTTGTGTGCGTGGGGGTTGGGTATGTGTATGTGTGTGTAGGCATATGTGTTTGTGTCTGTGTGCATGCATGAATATATGGGTAGTTGTGTGTATGGTGTGTGTGTATGTGTAGTTGTCTGTATGTATGCATGTATGTATGTGTTTGTGTGTGTATGTGTAGGTGTCTGTATGTATGCGTGTGTGTGTATGTGTTTGTGTGTGTGTGTGTATGTAGGATATGAATGCAACCTGGAGACGGTTTTCGCTATCGGAGCAGCATCGTGAAGAACCGGTCGACGGTGATGCTGCAGAGGGTGGCGGTGGGAAAATAAAATGATAGCACTTCAAAACAGTCAAATAAAAGCAATAAGCAATCGTGATTGCTCAAAAAAAAAAAAAAAATAATTTGAACTTTGACATCTTGAATTCAAATTATGTTTTTCGCAATCACGAGTGTGTTTGTGTATGTAGGCGTGTGTGTTTGTGTGTGTGTGTGTGAGGGGGTATGTTTGTCTGTGTGTGGGCGGTTTGTGTATGTGTGTGTGGGTAGTTGTGCGTATGTGTGTTTGTGTGTGGGGGCGGGGGGGGGCGGGTATGTGTATGTGTTGGTACTTGTGTGTATGTGTAGGTGCGAGTATGTGTTTGTGTGTCTGTTAGGGTGGTCCAAAATTTCGAAGGTGAACATTTTTTGAGTCCTACCCTCCCATTTTGTTCCAATGCATTAAAAAATAAATCAGACAAAATTTGAAAACATTTCGATAATATTTAGAGGTAGCTCAACACAGATGAAGTTTTCATCATTGCTGAATAGAACGCGTACGACACATGACCATTGAACTCACTAAGTAAGGTAAAATACAATTGCTATTTTTATTAACAAGAGAACAATTGATTTATAAAATTGCTATTTTATATAGAGACTTAACAATAGCCATTATAAAAATACTTTTGTAGATATAAATACATAAAATCTATTCCTTTAACAGTCGTGATAGAATAAATTTTCAACTTGTTGTTGCTTATGTATATATTCCTAACTGTAACCATCAAATACGCTCTTAACTGTAACTGTGACTATCAAATATATTCATAATTGTTTCGGTTTTGTTTTCCCCACTATTGGAATGGCAGCTTGCACTTATTTTTGAAATTCATGTTTCTCTTTATTTTAAAATAACTGAGCATGGCAAATACATCAACTACATCAAAATCAGAGGTTTATCTTCTTAGTTCAACCATAAGTGAGCTGACAGGAAGTAAACTAAATTCAATTCGTATGGCGTTGGGTATGTTTCTTCATAACCATACTGAATTAAAGAAAACTGTAAGAGAATCTTCAAGAAACACAATAGAAGAAATAACAAAATTTTGGCAGAAAACCAGAATACCTATACAAAGACCCCGAAACTGTCAGCCCAAATTAGAAAAATTTTATGAACAATGGAAGTTATTGAAGGAAAAAAAAAAAAAAAAAAAAACAGAAGTACAATGACAAAAAAAATAAAGAAGGTGAGTTGGTTTCCAACTTGGATAATCTTTTTGATATAGCATATGCTAATGCTCTGAACATGATAAAAATTTCTGAAGATAGAGAGTTCTTGGTAGCTCAGCGTGAGAAAGAAAGGCGAGGATCAATGCTAGGCGTAGAGAAGCTGCTTGAGAAAACTGAAAAAATGGTAGATCTAAGGAAAAAGGCAGGGCTCAAAAGATCGCAACAAATGAAACAAAAGTGTGAAGAAATGGAAGTCACTGTGCAATTGATTTTTCCTAATGAATCAGAAGAGTTATCATTGAAGAACAAGTACCATTTTTAGCAAAAGAATGTAAAAAGCGAAAGAAAGTTATGACATCACATTCGGCAGCAGCTTTGGACAGGACAAAAGTTTCAGATCGCAGTGTTATGTTTGTAGTTGCTGAAGGAGCAAAGAGCTGTCATAGTATCTGGGGAAAATGCCATCAGTTACTTACAGTATCTAAATTTGCATCAGGAACTGGATAAAGTCAAGCTGTTGCAGTTTATGAAGCTTTGCAGGACTGGGGCCTAACTGACAAAGCTTTTGCTTTGACACAACGAGTGTCAATACTGGGGAAAGCACCGGTACCTGTGATTTACTAGAGCAAAAACTAAAGAAAAAGTCACTATATTTTCCATGTCGACATCATATTATGGAATTAATTATTGTTGGGGTGTTTAATAAATGTTTGGGTTTTTCTTCCGCATCAGATGTACCTCTTTTTAAACGATTCCAGGCCTACTGGGAATTCATAGACAAAGACAAATACATCATAGGAATAATAATAAGGACATTTTAGCACAAGTGACAGACGTAAAGAATGGTACAATAGTATTTGCTGAAAGATTACTACATGACACACCCAAGCGAGAGACGACTATTGAGAATGTCTTGAACTATGCTTAATATTTCTCAATAAAGCCCCTCTGCGTGGAATCAAATTTGTAGCACTTGGGGCTATGCATCATGCTAGATGGATGTACAAACTTTTGTATTGTTTCAAAATATGGATGTTTAGCTGTCAATTTATCATCACATCAATAGAAGAAAAGGGATTGCAAAAATATGCATATTAGTTGTACCTGTGTATTTAAAGGCTTGGATGACTGCTTCTATGCCTCAAAATGCACCGTATAACAATTTTAATTTAATGAAATATTTATTGAAGTATAAAAAGATTGATAAAGACAGAATTAAAATTGCAATGCAGAAATTTGCCAGTCACCTTTGGTATTTGTCAGAAGAGCTCGTGGCATTAGCCCTTTTTGACAATAAAGTGCCACACTGATGAATGAAGTAAAGAGAAAAAATAATGTGGTGAAGCGCCTTAAGATTTTGCTAAAACATTTCATGGATATGAAATTTGAAGAACTTGTTACAAAGGGGTCAATTTCATTTTTTCACAGCATGGGTTTACCTGATACCTTCATTTACATAGATCCAGAAATCTGGGAGCTTCAGGAAGATTTTAAGAAAGCAAAAAGGATTATTCAAGGAATTTCAGTGGTTAATGATAATGCTAAAAGGGGTATAGCCCTTATGAAAGAGTTTAATGGAAAAATGAAACGCAATGAAGAACAATTGCAATTCTTGTTGCAAGTTGTCGAAGAACATCGACGAGCTTATCCCGAATGTAAAAAGCAGATTTTGTAATGTGTACTAAGGAAAGCCATATACATAACTGTTGAAATATTATTATTGTTTAACTATTTTTAACTTGCAAAACACCGGCAATGTTTATTAAATAAAATTATATACTTTTCCTAGTGTCAGTTTTATTTCTATCTGCATTTATTGCATAAAATGGTAAAACGCGGAACTTTGAGGCTGTTGAGCTACCTCTAAAATGTTAAAATTATGAGCTCAAACTTCACAATAATTAGTTTTTACTCAGATGGAACCAAATGAGGGGGTAGGACCAATAAAAATCAGAATTTTTTTTAAAAGGGCCATTTTTGGACCACCCTAGTGTCGGTATGTATGCGTGTGTGTATGTCTTTGTGTGTGTAGGTGTATGTGTATGTGTAGATGCATGTGTGTGTAGGTGTATGTGTGTGTAGATGTATGTGTGTGTGTAGGTGTATGTGTGTGTAGGTGTATGTGTGTGTGTGTAGGTGTATTTGTGTGTGTAAGTGTAAGTGTAGGCAAGTAAGTGACGCAACCTTTAGACGGTTTTCGCTAGAGGAGCAGCATCGTGAGTAGCCGGTCGACGGTGGTGCTGCAGAGGGTGCTGGCGGGAAAATAAAATGATAGCACATCAAAACAGTCAAGTGAGAACAATAAGCACAATCGTGATTGCTCAAAAAAAAAAAAAAAAAAAAATCCCTTTTAATTATTTTACTGCACGATAATCCTAATTTACTTGTAAATGTAATAAAATATTTTAAAATACTTTAACTTCTAATAACGTGTAATTACTTGGTGGATACAAGGGAAGGATCATGGAGTCATGACCCCTCCCCCCTAAACCATCGACTATATTATACGTCCACATTGTGATCAAACAATGGGTGAATGAAATGAATAAAATGTAAACGATTTCAGGTGTCTTTTCAATTCATTAATTATTTTTGAAATTAAAGTTTCGAAATTTCTTCTTTTATTGCTTATGAAATTAATTTGCAACGTTTAGCCCTATTCCTGACCGATTAGGTGCTTTTTATTGACACCTAAGCATTTTAAGAAATGTTTCGTACCCAAACCGTAGGTTTGTTCGGAGGGGAAGGGGGGGGGGGTATCATTCGTTAGCATGACCTCCCCCTTAGAATGGTAGTCTGGGGGGGGGGGGTCTCTATTACATCCCTGATTATAAAATAGATTAGGGAGGGTCGATTTCAACTTTTGTTAAAACAAATAATATTTGTGGAAGGAAAAGTTGTATATTAGGGATGTGTCGTTCATGATCGAACGAGTCAAAAAGAACGAATCCTTAAAATGAACGGATCCGTTCATTCACATAAAAAATGAACGACCATTTTTTTGAACGGTGAGCAGTTTGGAGCCCTGAATTGGTACACTTGTGACAAAAATCGCTTTTTATTTCTGAACTAGTGATACCTGCACGACTTTGCCCGTAGTAGAAAATAAAAAGGCTTTTTGGTTCGCCTTTATATTTACAAATAATGTATGGTGGATTTCTCGCTAATTGGCTTGCCCATGTTACGGTTTCACGTTATGATAACTTGGTAATTTACTCGTCCATCTTATGATAATTTTGATAGGGAAAATGTTCTTAAAATTGGAATAGAAAAGGAACGAAATCGAATTTTTGAAAAATTGCTTCTAGGTGCACACCCCCATGCTACAAACTAATTTTGTGCCAAATTTCATAAAAATCGACCGAACGGTCAAGGCGCTACGCGCGTCGCAGATATCCAGACAGACAGAGATCCAGATATATAGACAGAGAGACTTTCATCTTTATTATTAGTAAAGATTACATTCATCTTCAATTTTTGAACTTTTTGGCAACCTCAAATTCTTTTTTCTCAGTGCATTACGATAGTCGAACTTTTTTACTTTCTGTTTTATTCATATTTTTTCTTTTACCGTTGCAGTTCATTTGCAATTTTCCAATGTATCCACTAGAAATGTTTTCTTGTTTGGGTTACTAACAAAATGTTTGAAATTTCCACTTTCTGTCCACGCACAAGCTAAAATTCTTCTCACGCTTTCTGTCGCCAAAATTATTTCTAAAGATACCTTTCATCACTTTTCTGGCGATATCCTTTTGTCTTCCATAACATCCTTGCTATCAATTATCATCCACATGGTCTAAGATAAAGGAAGCCGAAGGAAGCCGCCCTAAGGAAACCTAGGCTTGACCTACCCTCATCGAGTTTCATAAAATTGTTACCATATATGAAGAGTAAAAGTTGTAAATAAAACGTGAAAGTAAGAATCTCTACTCGTTTCACGTGAACTAATCAGGGTTGCCAGGGGTTGAAAGGTGCCTAGAAATGAGTAATTTACCCTCATCGAGTTTCCGAAAATCGTTATCATAAACGAAGAGTAAAAGATGGAAATAAAACGCTAAACTAAGGTTGACTACAGTTTTCGGCTCCCTAATCAAGGTTGTCAGGGGATAAAGGGAAATAATTTACCCCTCATCGAGTTTCCGGAAATTGTTGTCATAAATGAAGAGTAAAAGATGTAAATAAAACGTTAAAGTAAGGTTGTCTACTTTTTTTCCGGTTTCTAACCAAGTTTCTTACCATATTACAAAACCGATGGTAAAGGTTGCAAAGTGATCCAATCACAGCGTTGCCGCTTTTCAAAGTTTCAATATTGAAACTTCGAACAACTTCCATCTTGTACTCTTCGTTTATGATAACGATTTTCGGAAACTCAATGAGGGTAAGTTACTCATTTTGAAGCATCTTTCAAACCTTGGCAACCCGGCCTAGTTCACGTGAAAGGGGTAGAAATTTTTACTTTCACGTTTTATTTCTAACCTTTACTCTTCATCTATGGTAACAATTTTTGGAAACTCGATGACGGTAGGTTAATTTTAGTGGGATCTCGCCCTATATTGATTCGGCTTTATTTCTAACTTGGCGATTTCCATGTCGCTTATTTTACATTTTAAAACCAAAGATTTTTAGTAAGGATTAATACTTATGAGGCTCTTATTTTTTAAATTAAATTATCTGGTAGTCCGGCTGAGTTATCAATATATTTGTTGTTACCTTTTTTTTCGCTATTGGTAATATTATATGTACGTATACAGTGCTGAAGCTGGAAAAAAAGTTTTTCAAGGAACGCACCTCTCTTTTTTGGATAGTTGTCATGGTTAACAGATGTTTGTTTTGGGGGAAAAAAGGTCAGTTTCGACAACTTCCTCCAGTTTTCATTTAAAAAGCAGACGTTTTATGAAACAATATTTTTTTTAAGTTTATGTATATTTAACGTACATAAACAAAAACGTTTAAAAAACATTTCTTCATACTCGTGTTTTATGTTACAGACTGTTTCTTTTCTTTCCTTTCTTTCTTTTTTTTGCAGTTCTTTTTTATTTATTTCGTGATTTACATTTTTTAAAATGTAACCGAAAGTACGCATTCAAAATTATTTTTTGTTTTATTTTCACCTGTGAACATACTACACTTAGAGATATATTTTTATTTTTCACGTAATTTCACGTAAGTTCAATTTTGAAAATTTTCTGACATCACAAACAGTTAATCAAAATTTTTAATAACTTAATTTTGTGAAATGCTGAAATGGAACCTGCGATTTTTGGAATGAAAAACCTATCTTAGCATTCGGCAACTGAGAAATGTCTTAGGAAATGAATTATAATTGCTTTATACATCTATTGATTCATTTTTCATAGGCCTATTTTCTTATTTTTAGATGATTTTAGTAATTTTTCCTTCAAAGACTAGTACTGATCTAATGAAACATTTCGAATGTATGTGAGTATGTCATGCAGAGAGATCTCCTGCAACAACTTTTTTAAATGAACGAAGTCGTTCAAATGAACGAGTTAAATGAACGGATCAAAGAATGAACGAACCTCTGATGATCGGATCATTCAAAAGAGCGACAGTGCCCACCTGTAGTATGTAAGTACGTATGTGCGTATGTATCTCGCATAACTCAAAAACGGTATGTCCTAGAAAGTTGAATTTTGGTACGTAGACCCCTAGTGGGTTCCAGTTGTGCACCTCCCTTTTTGGTTGCATTCGGATGTTCCAAAGGGGGTCTTTTACATCTTTTTGTAGGGAAATCATTGCTAGTTTCATTGCAAACTGAAGTGATGTTATAATTTGGCAAACATTTGGCGATATATCGCCAAGTTTTTTTGCCAAGTTTTTTTTTAGAACTTTTGGTTTTTGGTTTTAATTTCGTTTTATTTTGGCCACTATTGGTGATATTTAGAGAGTTAACCATTGAATCAAATTAAAATGTCCAACATTGATAAAATGAATCTGTATAAAATGTTTTTTATGTTTCAGTTCGCATTAAACTTGGGGTACAAGTATTTAAAGTGTTTCTTTCCTTACTCTAAGGCACTATTATCATTAAATTGGCCTAAAATGGAGTCATGTGATGGCTCGTCAGCTCGGTTTTTGAGAAGCACAGGCTTCCTTGACCTTACGGGCCCCGGTACCATGGCAACGGTTGCACTAGCTACATAGGGTTTGATGCAGTTGTTTGGAGCTACAGGGAACTTTTCGGTCTTATTGTGATTCACAATTACTTACTGCTGCTTACCGTCTGGAAACTCAAGAACTTTCCAGCATTGAGAAAGTGGTTCCTTGTGACACCGAAAAGCGTGCATGAACGTTTTTCATTAATATGTGCTTTAACCAGTCGGTTTTAGAACTTATTGTAACCTACTCTTTAGTTATGGCTCCGAGAACAAGACCTCCAAGTATCTTAACAGCTGGAGTTATCATCAAAGATTAAAAAGAAACAACCCTTTCAGTTGGCCGCCTCTCTACGGATACCTAATTGTAAAGTTGAACCCAACTCGCTTAAATCCTGCAGATGGTCTCCCCAGGGTTTACTTTTACTTTAACTTAAGTTCTCTTGTTAAAAAGAAACACTACATCCTAGAACATCTTAGACAACTGGCCTTGGAAAACCTGGACCACATTCTTAACAATGCCATTAACATTTTTTACTGACGGTAGTAAAATTGACAACCCTGCCTAAAACACGAAAAGGTAAGAAACGAGGTAAGTGCTGTTTGATATCATTGTCTTATTGAGTAAAACAAACCATTTGATATGTTAGATATTCCTATTTATTTAGTTCTATTGACATCCTCTGTAACTTTTACATCAATAACATTATAGTTCAGTTCAAATTCCGTAGTTATGCGTAGATTTAAAAAGAAAAATCTGTAGTTGACAACGCACGACAACGGCATTTGGATTGAATTGCCATGCTATTAATGTGAAAGTGACAGATGATTTAAATAGAAATAAATTAATAAGAATATCTAACATATCAAATGACTTTTATAAGTTTTCCTCAATAAGACGATGATATCAAACAGCATCTACCTTGTTTCTTACCTTTTAATGTTTTTTGCCATAGTCGGGTTTCAGTTTTTAAACTTTTTTCCTAAGGAAAGCTGGTAGATAATTAGTGACAGTTGCAACAATTTAAATTAAAAAGAAATAAAAGTAGATATCTAAAGTTTAAAAAGACAAAGCTCATTAACAAAAAAAAAAAAAAAAAAACACTATTTGAAGAAATCGAAATGTCTATATCACAGAAATAGTGCTGAAAATAAAAATGCTAAATGGGAAATGCTTTACAATAGGTTTGGACTGTGCAATAGTTTATATTTTGGAAATTTGTACGAAGGTTTTTAATTAAATACCGGTACGTAAATATTTTTGGAGAAAGACTCAATTTTTTCCCCCAATACGTTGCAACAATCTGCGTAATGAACTTAATAGAATAATAATCTAAAAGAAAAGTGTTAAGATTCTAAGATTCTTGAATAATTTTCTGCCAAATATCATTTATGAACTCTTAAAAATAAATCCAACATGGCACTTTCAGAATTTAATTCTGTTTAAAACAGAATTTTGCACAAAGCAATTCTAAAAAAAAAAAAAAAAAAATGTTCTAATTGAAATAATCAATATGTTTTCATGAACATTAAATGCCATTGGAAATTCAAAGCAACATATTTATTTATTTATTCATGTATACAAAATTTTGAGTGCTGTTTCTCTATATTGCATCAAAGGCTTTATTATTTGAACTAACTTTATCGACGAATCACTTGACTTTTTCCATTGCAATCCGTTCAAAATTAAAAGTAGCTGAATTTCAAAATTTCCTTAGATGCTTTTCTGAATGTTTTAACCTAGTTTTGGACTCTAACGTATGCTGCCATTGCATGTCCCTAGTTTTGTATGCGTTAGATTATCCAGAGGATGTTGAATTCGTGCCCGGTGTTGTCGCTTCCGGCTTAGCGCATCTTCTGATTACTCTTCCAGTCTGAAAAATCAAAATATTACCATTCTGTTAAACACTTTAAATGTTTAAAGCTCTTTTACATAATTTTGATTATCCGGCATGCCGCAAAATTCGAGGATCACCAGGTTTTCAATAACACTTGCCTGGTTCTTTCCGGCATGCCGGAAAAATCGAGGTTAGAAAAAAAATACTATAAAAAATATATGTTCACCTTAAAAAATATTATAAGTTCTATACATATCTTATTAGTATTAATAACCAGTTTAATTTTGTAAAATATTAACTAACAATGTCATTTGCTATTTTAACAAGAAAAATATTATTAAAGGACGAATAACTTTATAAAAATTGAATTAAAACTAAGCAAACAGTTAAGCAGTAAGTTAACGCCTCTAAGCCAGTGCTAAAGAACTTACCATAGCTATTCAATAAATAAAAGTTTAATTCGCCTCTCTAAAAGGAATCTAAAATTATTCATTAAAAAATAATATGAACGAACTGCAGTAACAATGCAGGCGATCACAGGCGACTAACGTAGAAAATATATATTGCTGTAATTTTTTTCTTTTTTTTTTTTAAAGAAAAGAACACTTACGCATTCTAATCCTGCAGCACATTTGCAGCGTAATGTGGATTCTTGGCTACCGATACCACATATTTGTCCTAAAATAAAGAAATACTCGTTACGAATCACGAAACAATGAGGCATGACAAGAGAATTGCTACTTAATTTTTTGCAAACATGTAGCAGAAAATACTCTTTTGAATCAAAACATCAAAAAACTGCTCATTAGGAGGCTGTGTTTATGTATTAGATTATGAGAGCAAATCAGTGGGGGTGGAAAAACTATTTTTTTTTGTAGCGAAGTACACTTACAACTACTCTATTACAAATGTAGTTAACTACAACTACTTCTTTCAAAAGGCAGCAACTACAAACTACTTTTAAAAAACTTTTTAAAAAACAAATAAATGAAAAGCATACACATACACACCGTTTGGATATTAATAACAATTATTTACTCTTTCATTCCTTTACTGAGCCAATTTGTCATTCCAAACATTTTTTACGGTTTACGAATATTCGTTGCAAGAAAAGATTGAAAATTGAAATGCCGGTCTTTCGTGGGGTGAATCCTGAGTCTTTCCAGCATAAGAGAAATGTGTGTAAAACATTAAAAAGGATGTTTAATAGTATATTTTATAGTTTTATGCCAGCTTAAGAATTTTTGAAATGATATAACTTTTACTTTAAAACTGGTATTTTAAAACTGGTATTTTAAGTCCTTCTGCTTGAATTCAAATGATCGATAATGTGCCTCCAAGTTTTTTCTACACATTTCGGTAACTACAAAGTGTATTTTTATACTATTAGAAATGAAATAAATTATTTTATAAAAACATATACGTCTTTAAAAATTTTCTCTATGTTTTTTCAACTTGAGGGCTCTTGCGCGATTTCAAAAATTATTTATAATTTTTAAAAATTTTTTTTCATGTTATTAGGTATCAATGTGCAAGTTTTCCGTTCCGTAAGTACAGAAGAAATCGTTAACAACTGCTAAATTAATCATCAGCAATTAAGCAAATATCGTTCAACACCGTAAACTCAACGGTTACACACGTATTTACTTCCAAATACGAAAACAACACAGCGAAAATGGCTCGCAATAAACAGAGCTAATACACTCTCAGTTCGAATTCTCAATCGAAACTAAACTTTTTATCACGCGGGACGCTTTTATAAACATCGAAAAGATTCCACAACATTCGAAATGTTTCTCGAAATGCGTAGACCGTTATCAAATTTTATCAATGAACGAAAAAGAAATAGGGGGATCGTATACTTCAGCCGAATGTATAGGGGCTGTATATTCATTACGGGAAACTATTTACAGGTTACGTTACTACAATAATTACTATTTACAGAATTTGTAAAAATATGTTGAACGAAATAGGCATTTTTTGATTGCAGTAAAACATGGCAGTTCCTTTAAAAATTAGTATTAAGTTAATCTCTTATTAGATTGATTCAGAATGGGGTCGTTTCCAAAATTTTAAAACTACTTTTTCTGAAAGAGCATGCTTAAAAACATAGGATCTGACCATTTTTAAAATAATTTGTTAAAGTTTAATATTCTGAAAAAAATACTTAAATCGGAGTGCTTTTATTGTTTCCGACTTCTGTCCGATGACGTCGTCAGATCACAAATGATGAAATGCCATTCACTGTTGCCATTCACAGAACAAAATATTTAATTCTCATCTTCACTCACGTATATTGGCAACGATATGGTTGATAGCAAGCGTAGAACGCAATTCTAATTCGCTTCTTGATTACCATAACGTAGAATCGTGGTGGAAAGATGCGCCAAGTGCATCATTTGTGACGTCATCAAGACCACGCCATGTTTGAAAAATCGGATATTTTAAAATATTAATTAAAAAAAACTGTTGGAAAAATGAAAGTATTTTCTGGGTCCATGCTATTTTTTTTGCTCATTCTATCCATTTCAATGACTAAAAGTAGTACTTTTGACTGAGGGAAACGGAAACCACCCCATTACGAGCGTCCTTGATTAACTTGGTGAGTAAGAGTTGATGCCTTACCTTCTCTTAGTAGTGGTCTACATCTTCTGCCTCTGATGCAGCATTCATCTGCCTCACACTGAAATCTTCCGCAATCCTCTTGAGATTCAACAGCCAGGATCACCTGCAGTAACGATGAAAGGGATCAGAAGAATGTATAAGTACGTGCTCTATGCTCTTGCTCAAACTTTTAAGTACTGTATATTGAAAAATCATTGCGAGAAATTAAAGGAATCGTATGAGCAGCACGCTTTGCTGATGCATAACTAAAAAAAAGTGTTTGAAAGCATGAATTGAACTACATGTTTGAAAGTATGTAGACTTGCATATTAAAGACCGATGAATACGTTCAATTTTATGGAGGATGGCAGTTAAGTAAAACTCAAGGGAACAAAAGTTGAACTTTTGTCTGTAATTAACGCATTGTGGACAGGTGGCTAGAATTCTCGAGATTTTCTCGTTTTTACAAGTGACAGTTTACGAGCATTACTAGGTGACGCTGTATAATGTACACTGGTAATTTTCACGCCCCCTCTTACATTTCTTTCGTGAATTTCTTATCGGTTTTAAAGACTCATAGCCCGTTGATTTAAAAGTCTTCGAACAGTTTAACATGCTAAAGCAGTAAGTTAAGCCTTAAGCCAGGACTAAAGCAGAACTACATGCCCCTTCGACAGACACTCTCAGCTTCAGTGACACGACATTTTCCTCCACATTTGTATTCCAGATTGATGAGTCCATAACAAGGACGAAACTGCCTTCTCTGGATGGCATATCCGGGCTGTTGGTATACTGCAATGTGTTACACCAGGAACATCCATTCATATTTCACCTGTCCACAGTGTGTTAAAGAGCTTCTTGTACAATGTCAGGGGTGATTGTGAGTTCATCAAAAAATACCTGAAAGTTTCAAAGCGAGAACGGGGGGGGGGGGGGGTAATCTTTGGCCCCTATTACTTAAGTGCACCTATGCCATAGTATTAAATAGTTCAATAGTCAGAGTCAAAATAGTGTGTGTACATTTGATTAAAATTTTAATGGGTTACAAAGTTACTTTTGAGCTGGTGTTATACAAAATTATCTTGACATTTGTCCATCTTAAGGCTCTTGCAGGTATATTTGATGAGTATTATATAATTTTTTAAAAAATTGCGGAGGTAGGGAGATAAAAGCATAACATAATTCCGGCATTTTCGGACATAAAAATACCGGAAATACGTCCGAAAATACCGGAAATTCGGTAAAATACCGGAACACAATCACCCCTGCATTGTTGTCGAACGAATTTTCAACTGTCTACGCATGACTCTGTAGTACAAAATGAAAAAAGGAACAGCGATACAATATTCACTTTGAGTATTCTGTCTTTTCGTCTATGAGACTATGAACATCGTTCTCAACTGAAGCTTCTGTTCTTCTAAATGGTATAGCAGCTGATCACACATTTATATAAATACAACAAATGATATATTCTGTACCTCAAAGCCAGAAGGACGTAAGTCCAAAATTTCGATTTTCTGTTTCTTAGTGCATTGTATGTAGAATCCTATTCCGCATCGAGCCATGTGAAGACAGTTCTTAGAAAAACAAATCCTTTTCAATTTCTTTAACAGGGTTATAAGAGCGCGCTTCCCATTCTTTGCATGCGCCAGAAAGAAGTTTTTCATTTCTACTGTAAAACTATCATAATGTGTCTTACGTTCCTCTGGTTCTGAGCATTTATATGTATGTATGTTTATATGCTCCCTATACAAATCCAGTTTTCGTCGGATCTGGGCCAAATTTGGCATTGAGGTACTCGAGCACCCGAGAAGGAACGAAGGGGGGGGGGGGTTCAAACGCCAAAAAAGAACCGAACCATTCGAATTTTAATTTTATGGCCCGAAAATGGCATTAAATGGCTCTTTCGCTACCCGAAATAATTATTCAATCAGTTCAATTTTCAAGCCATTCGAAAGCCCGTGAAAAATACCCACACAGTTCATTCACTTCCTTCAAATTAAAAAAAAAAACGTTGTAAAATCACCGGGAAAAAACTAAAAAGCACTTTTAAGCCTAATGGAACTTTGTTTTCATATCAGAAAACTATCCTTTGCGCAATCTCATTTTAAATCAGTGTTCAGAAGGTTGCCACTTTTTTTTTTCAGCTGTGACTAAATAAAATTTTGTTTTTGTTTTGAGGTAAATTTTCCATTTGATTATTATTTAGCGATTTATCTTCTTTCTTTTTACTTTCTTCTATATCTAATATGTAGAAGAAAGTATTGGATTCGTGCAAATTTTCGAATTTCGAATTTTGACGGATTCGAACGTTTTGAGGTGTGCTGAGTCCATTTCGACCATTTTTGGAAAATGTCTGTCTGTCTGTGTGTGTATGTATGTGTGTGTGTATGTATGTGTGTCACGTCTGTGTGTGACCAGTTTTTTGTGGCCGCTCTACCGCATGAAATCGAACGAAATTTGGTACACATATGTGCCCCTATGTGAACTTGTGCCCATTAGTTTTTGGCGCGAATTCCTCCAAGGGGGGTGGAGCAATGGGACGTTTTTCGAGTTACGCGTGCTTGCTATTCCTCAGGAAGTAACTGGCGGAATCAAACAAAATTTGGTCCATATGTTGGTATTAACAGGAACAGGTGCTGATTCAATTTTGGTGTCAATAACTCAAACGGGGGTTGAGCTATAGAACGTTTTTTGTCGTCAATTGTGACTGCTGTATCTCAAGAAATAATGAACGGAATGAAAGAAAAATTTATCGGCAAGTAGCCCTTAGTGGGTATAAGAACTGATTTTATTTTTGTGTCAACAGCTAAAAAGGGGGTAGTGCAATCACCCGTTCTTTTTTTCCATTTTGAGTGCCCTATCTCAAGAAGTAATGCTACGTTCTGGTTGAAATTTGGAATATATGTGAATCCATATGTAAACAGGCTTTGGTTCTATTTTGACGCCGATCGCTCCAAGAGGTGTTGATTTTTTTTTTTTTTTTTTGCGAATAAAAATATTTTTATTAATGCAACAATAGGAAAGATAAATCGTAATAGATTGTCGTCTGCGTATTTCTCGTGATTTTAATTGTATGGAAATGATAGGAAATATTATCCCAATGATTTAAAATTTTTAACTGTTGCCATCTTATGTTTGTTAACAAATAAAATATTTGTAATTCATTCAAGCAAGGCTTTTAAAATAACTTTCAATTTTCGCTCTTTGCTTTGCTTTTGCAAAAATTCAGACATTGGGATAGTCGTCAAGTTTTTGCATGTGTCATTTGTTTTTGTTGGGAATATTGCTTCCTCGTCAAGCATGGGGAGGGATCAGAAAAAAAAAAAAAAAGAAAAAATATAGAAGAAAGTTTCGTGATGGCAACAACATACTAGTTTCTTTTAGGATATTAGTTGCATTTATGGAGAGTTGCGTTTGTTTTGATCAGGCGACGCCGAAGGCTCAGTTATTATTTATGTGTTCACAACAATTATTATTCGCTCATTTAACCCTCCAATTATTTATGAAGCTCAGTGACTACTGAGGGCTATTTGTTGCACGATGATTTGAGCAATTGCTTGACACACTTGAGGCAATGGGTTTGAACTAGCAGGGGCGTAGCTAAGGGGGGGGTGGTTTGGGGACAAAACCCCCCCCCGAAATGTTTGTCTCAAAAAAGGGAGAGAGAGAGAGAAAGAAAGAAAAGAGAAGAGAAAGAAAAGAGAAGAGAAAAAAAAGAAAGAAGAAAAAAAAGAAGAGAAAAGAAAAAGAGAAGAAAAAGGAAAAAAAAATCAAAACAGCTTTTTTTCTGAATAACTATGGTAAAAAATTCACTTCGCTCCCCCCCCCCCCAGTGTCATTGAAAATCAGCTCCATGAGTGACCCTCAAGCGTAAAGACTCCTCACTCTGCTGCGACATTTTTTTTTGATAATTGAGTGAAATTTCACACTTCGCTTTAGAAATGAGATTGATTTGTTAAATCCACGCATATTTAGCCTTTTTACTTTCTTCTATATCTAATATAAAGAAGAAAGTATTGGATTCGTGCAAATTTTCGAATTTCGAAGGATTCGAACGTTTTGAGGTGTGCTGAGTCCATTTCGACTATTTTTGGAAAATGTCTGTCTGTCTGTGTGTGTATGTGTGTGTGTCACGTCTGTGTGTGACCAGTTTTTTGTGGCCGCTCTACAGAAAAAACTACCGCATGAAATCGAACGAAATTTGGTACACACATGTGCTCCTATGTGACCTTGTGCCCATTGGTTTTTGGCGCGAATTCCTCCAAGGGGGGTGGAGCAATGGGACGTTTTTTGAGTTACGCGTGCTTGCTATTCCTCAGGAAGTAACTGGCGGAATCAAACAAAATTTGATCCATATGTTGCCAGTAACAGGAACAGGTGCTGATTCAATTTTGGTGTCAATAACTCAGACGGGGGTTGAGCTATAGAATTTTTTTTTTGTCGTCAATTGTGACTGCTGTATCTCAAGAAATAATGAACGGAATGAAAGAAAAATTTATCGGCAAGTAGCCCTTAGTGGGTATAAAAGTTGATTTTATTTTGGTGTCAACAGCTAAAAAGGGGGTAGCGCATTCGCCCGTTCTTTTTTTCCATTATGAGTGCCCTATCTCAAAAAGTAATGCTACGTTCTGGCTGAAATTTGGAATATATGTGAATCCATATGAAAACAGGCTTTGGTTCAATTTTGACACCAATCGCTCCAAGGTTTTTTTTTTTTTTTTTTTGCGAATAAAAATAGCTTTATTAAAGCAGCAATTCGCAACTCCAACGAACTATAGGGGGCACTGAAGTCACTGTCTAATGGCGGACTTAAAAACTAAAACAAACACACATGGTAACGAAGAAAATGCTAAAAGTGTTGTGATATTTGTTCGAACGTATGATTTTTTTCGCTTTATTCTTTTTAAATTAATTTTCAAAGTCTTGTGGATATTCTGGCCCACGCAGAAAGAAATGAGAATTCAAGAAGCATTACTAAACGTCAAGGATTAATGCAAACTACGTAGTTCGTAGTTCTAAGCAGCTATTTCCACGATGTTGAATTCGATATTTATCAATTCTTGATAAAACTAAATAATAATCGTGGCCTGACAAGAATAACAATTAATGCTAGAAAATTCAGTATGACATTACAAATTGTTATCGAAAGAAGATGATACTTTTTTGCCTTGCTTGGCTAGCGCTTATTGTTACTTTCTTCTATATCTAATATATAGAAGAATTGTGACTGCTGTATCTCAAGAAATAATGAACGGAATGAAAGAAAAATTTATCGGCAAGTAGCCCTTAGTGGGTATAAAAGCTGATTTTATTTTGGTGTCAACAGCTAAAAAGGGGGTAACGCATTCGCCCGTTCTTTTTTTCCATTATGAGTGCCCTATCTCAAAAAGTAATGCTACGTTCTGGCTGAAATTTGGAATATATGTGAATCCATATGAAAACAGGCTTTGGTTCAATTTTGACGCCAATCGCGCCAAGAGGTGCTGATTTATTTTTATTATCATTATTTTTTAGTGAATAAAACTAGATTTATTAGTGCAACAATTCGGAACTCCAGCGCTCGAATACGCTACCTTGCGGTGATTTATAAAACTGCGAATGCAACTAAAACATTGCCACGTTGCGCTCCACGTGTATCTGTTGACGTAAACGCGGTCAGTTTGTTCTGAGTAACGCATTCAACATGTCTAAGAACGCCTTCAACAACAGAAATTAATTCGTCCCTAAGTAGTATTCTCGAGCTTCTCAAAATATTGTTAGTTTTCCTTATTTCTTTCAAAAAAGTATTAAATGGTGGAAGCGTAAACAAGAAAAATCTGGATTAACAAAATTGGATAACGTTATACCAGGTAAAATTTTTTATTGTTTTGTATGAATTTGTAAGAATATGAGTTTTTTTTAATCTTAAATTAATTTAACTAATCATATTTTACAGCAGCATTTAGTTGGAATGGACAGTATGCAAAATATTTTCTTGAATTTATTATCGTAGAACAAAATGAAAAATGTTTAACCGAGAAAGAATTTACTTTATTCCTTTTATTCTCAGCTGAAAGGCTTCGCCAAATTTGTTTAGGGTTATAGTTTTGGAATTGTGCGAGCAAAGTAGCCTTGGCGAGATTTCGCGTTTTTAGTTAACCACTTTGGCGGCTCTAATTCAAAGAAAAATTGTAGCCATATTGCAGCAGGTTTTCGCACGTTAGTTTCACAGCAGCACATATTGGAACTCTGCTTCTCCCCCTGGAAAGTGTCAAGATTATCTTCGACCACGCCTGCCTTTTAGTTCGCACGAGTGACTTCCAATGCTCCCCATTCCTGGGCGTGATCGACGGTCAGTTGTAGAAAGGTGTAATGAGAAGGAATTTGAAACGCATTGAAAACAGATACTTAAACGCTTGGCTTCGTTCTTCTGAAACAACATCGTGTTACTATGCTTTTCCACACAATGTGTGTATAATATTACACATCAACACTTCGACACGCGCATACACTATATGACCAAAATTAGTAATTCGGTATTAGGAAACTTTGAAAAATTCAGTTTTACGGATTTCTCCAGAAATAAGAAGCTAATTCTGTGTAATTTTTTTCAAATAAAAAGTATACTCCAGTTATCATTTTCCAATAAAAATTAAGTCTATTCAGTTAGGGGACTAGCAACAATATGAGGAAACAAAAAAAGGTTTTTGATCTTCTTTTACTGTAAATAGCTTAGAATACGCTACAACTTTCAGAAATAAGTTAAAGAACTATATAGAATTTATTTTTATATTTTGGTGAGAATATCACTTAAAACTACGGAGATATAAGCATTTCTTTGAAAAATAACAAATTGTTTTTGACGGTTTTCGGCTCATAACACGCAGTTTTCCGTCAAAGGTTACTAAACTTTCAGAATATTTCACAGCATACTTGAGAAATATAGTAATAAAATTTGAAGTAAAAGTATTGAAAATTTGATGAAATATGAACGTTTAGAGCAATTATTTTTTCACTGTGCATGCGCGAACTATAAGAAAATTATAACTTTCATAATCCAAATTCCAGACAGATCCTTCAACTATTGAAAAAATTTCACTCGATATCTTTAAAATTTGAAAAGTTGTCAGCGATCTAATAAGCCGAATTCTTGGATAGGCGACGAAGCATGAGGGATCGTTCGCAAATAATCCGTTTTTATCATGAATCATTTTGCACGATAAGAGGAAAGTTTTGCCAGTTTGAGAACGACCCCTTATCATTCGTTGCCTAGCCAAGAATTATTGAAATTCGGCTCATTTGAACACTGATAACTTTTTAAATTTTAATGATATCGAAGTGGAATTTTTTTTATGAGTTGTAAGATCTATCTGGAATTTGAATTATAAAGGTTATAAATTGTTATCTTTCGCGCATGCACAGTGAAAAAATAATTGCTTTAAACGTTTCTATTTCATCGAATTTTCAATATTTTTGCTTCACATTTTATATTATGTTTCTCTTGTACGCTGTCAGATATTATGAAAGTTTAGTATCGTTTGAAGGAAAACTCTACATGTTATGTCAATGGGAGAGAAATATATAAAAATAAAACAGTACGGTACGTACAGTATGTAGTAATAACAAAGCACTTCACTGTAATAGTACTGTACAGTAGATACAATAAGTTACATTTATATCTTAAAAATTGAAGATGATTTATCCTGCGAAGTCTGATCGTCATCCTAATATATTTTTAAATACAGTAGCTTCGCATTTACTTTTATAACATTTACATCTATGGTACTGGAACCCCTTGGACTTATATGGATTGCCTTCTCTTGACTTCTAATTATACGTATGAAAGATTCGCCATACCTAATTGTCGTGCTACTTTCGACCCACTTTCTAGTTGTTAAGCTTATCAAGAATCTTTACCTTTTCTTAAATTGTCGCAAACTTTCACTTTTTGTTTCCATCTTCAAACTTTAGATGAAACAGCATGTATGGATGCCACAATATTTCATAACCTTTCATACTTAAAAAAAAATAAATGAAAAATGAGGAGTGGTGATCTATACACACTAACAAAGCTATGTTAATGATGCGGTGTGTGGGAACTTGCGCAGTCAGTGATGCAGAAAGGATGAAAATACATTCACGAATGCTTAGTTGTCAATAACAAAGCCGAAACTTAGCATCACGATTCCTTTCCAAATATTTTCGTATTGAGAGCAAGAAATTAGCTTTAGCTCTAAAATTCGTTGCTCCTGAAAAACTCGCGTTAAAGCCATTTCGCGTAAGTCGGATCGCTTTGTAGCGGGAGTCGACTGTATTGAGGGGTCACATTTTTCGTTAGTGTAAGTTAGTGCTTCGTAGTTTCGTTAGTAAGGGCATAAGTCCCGGACTTATGACCTTTCGTCACTAAACACGAATGACGGAATAGTAAGACGCACTGAATGTATGGCAAGATTACAGAAGAACTAGATTTTTTTGGAGTAATGAAATAAAAACAAATAACTACTTAGATCTAACATTATTACGGTAATGGTAGGTTCGTCAGTTAGGGGGTTAGTGGGGGGAGGGGAGGAGATTCGAAATCACGACCTGAACAGAGATAAGGAAGAAAACTATCAGAACGAAATTCGCTAATTTATCGGGGATTTTATTACTATCACTCTACCATCTATATTACCCAAAAAATTACGTGATTTACAAATCCGTTCTGGGGAATTGTGAATGCCTCATACAATTTTATTTTTGTAAGGAATTCGTTAAAAAGTTGTGTGATACATTCTGATTGATGTAACAGTTTGGATGTAAGTTTTAAAATGTGATACTTTTAAACACTTTTTTTTAAATTAATGATTTGCCTTGAAAACATCAAAAACCATTCACAATTATCGGTCAATCACAATAGTTTTCTATCACTTTGTTCATTAAATTTAGGTCTCTGTGTCATATGTATTTGAAAGTACAAACCAGTTAGAAATGACCTTAGATTATTGAGACAAGGTCTCCTGCTAAACACACGTGAGGTAAAAGATCCCCCAGGAACGACCCCCATTGATAAGAGCTATTGTGTATTGTGAATGTGCTCGCTCTTTCTACTCATGCCTTTCTTTCAAACTAGAATAAGTAGAAACTGAATTCCTTATCGATTTCAACATCGAGTGCAACAAGGTGCTTTTCATGTTTTCTCGAATGATCCTACATCCCACCCTTCCCCAAGAAAGCTATAGAAAAAATGCTAAAGAAAAAAGCTGTCTCCTTTAGAACAGAATTATTTATATACTAATCTCACAACAGCAAAAATATATATATATATGTATATATATTCTCTTAAAATTGGTTGGTTCTTAACCAACTAATTAATTTATAAATGAATTTCACATTTTTTATATTCCTCATTTAAGATCATTATAAAAGCCCAGGGATACATTAATAATATATATTTACACTCTCATAAATAATGAATAGTCTGCTTATGATTATGCCTTTATGTTAAGACAACCTTCCAAACCAAAAACATAATTCTTGTAACATTACACCTATTAATACTGGTAACCTTACACATTTCTTTTTACAAAGCACATATGCTTCACGGGCCGTAGATCAAGGGAGGATGCAGACAAGCATTTTAGGGGGAGGGGTGGTCATGCTGAAAAATATTCAGTTTTGGTTACGAAAAATTTCTGACACTGTTTGGGTGTCAATAAAATGTATCGAATCGGCAAAAAACATGGCATCTAGAACTGCACATTTTTTTTCCAAATTAATATCAGAAGCAATGAAAGGAAGAATTATTTCAAATATTTACTTAAACAAATATTTAATGGACTAAAAATTATTACAGATGACAACTTTATTCATGAAGCATCTGAACACAATGCGTATTGATATATTTTCATGATATGCTACATTCATCCATCTAACTCGTATGCAATTATTTAATTATGATCACGTAAAGTAATGATGAATGGATAATAGTGTCGATGGTTTAGGGGGGGGGGGGTCATACCCCCATGACCATCGCCTGAAATCCGCCCTTGCCGTAGGCTGGGCACCACCACTGCGCTAAGCTCTGAAGAAGATGAAGAAAAATAAAATAAAGTTTATTTGCAATGTATTCTATTGAAAGTTACATTACATTAAGTTTAGTTTTTAAAAAAATTTCTGAGATTTAAAATGAAGCTATATAAATGTACTGCATTAAACATTCTTCAATGATTTCTAGTTTTAAAACTTATAACAATAGTAATGTTATTTATACATGAAAAGGTGGATAATGCGGTTAATGGGCATCAATAAAGAAAATTGTTTTAAAATTATATTTTATTTAATAGGTATAGATACAATATTTCAGTTTTTTTAAAAGATGCATTAATCTGTCAATATATCTTTAGTGTGCACGTTAAATTGGCAGTTGTATAGATGTGTTTCAGTATTTTTGCAATCAGCATAGTTTTACAAATTTTTAAGTTACAATCTGTAGGATTTGGTTTAAATGTTGTGGTAAATTATTTTAAGTTGTAAAAAGGCTAATTTGTTGTTTACTTTATAATTATTAGTTTTAAAATTGGATAAGAAACTTGGCGAAACTTGTACTCCTAATAAGAAACGTGTTGAACGGTCAGAGAAATTTCCTCACGAATGCAATGAAACTGGAAATGGATTCTAAAAGCAACATACGTCACGTTATCTATCTTCTCCGCCCTGCTGTCAGTCAAATTCAGGGGGCTTACACGAGTGCTTCAGTACTCAAGAGAAAGAAAGTAGACAAACTGCTTTTGGGAGTGTAACATGTACAAGAGTGATTTTTACACTTTCACTTCTTTCTTTCGTTCCTTTGCTTATTTTCTTCAACGCTTTTAACAAAATTTCATAAAATTATCTGAACTTGTTCATTAAATGAGTTCTCCAAAATGAATCATTTAATAAACTAAAAATATGATTTGCTCTGAACTATAATCTGAAGCTAATAGATTATACTTGATTTATTTGTGTATTTTTAACATTATTATTATTTTTCACCCTCTTTTATTGACCTAAAAATTGACCTGTTTCGGATATGTAAAGTATTTTCATTAAAAAATAAATTTGAAAATTTAAAATAATTTTACATGAATGCCGCCGTAGCAAAAGAAAAAATAGCGAGACCGAAACAGAGACTTATCCAACTTTTGGATAAGTCTCTGTTTCGAAAATTATTGTCTGCAGAGAAAAAAAAAGAAATAATTTATGCATCATTCCATATCAGTCGCTTGAAAAACGCATCAACGGTGCTATACTGCATTATATTATATTCTATCATATAGTTTTTTGTGTTGCAGCTAGTTTAAAAAAAATTATGACTTTTTTTTTTTACATTTACTTATAGCTCACCGCCAATCTCTGATACAAATGTACTTCCATTACGATTAGTATTTAAATGTGGCATTAAATACTTTTCTATCATCTGGATCCCCCCCCCCTTTCCCTCAGTAGTGACAAAGAAAGGGATGATCTCACAAGTGCGCCAAGATGTGCTCAAAATCTGTTCTCAAATTTGTCCTCAATCTATTCTCAAATGTGCTTCCAATCTCTGTTCAAATGAGTTTCCAAGTTTTAACTAAGCAAATATCTTGAGCAGAACACAATTGTTGCATTTTCTTTGTAACAAAACATAATTCGGAACATATTTTAGTTCACATCCCGTACACCGGATCCAATTTGAACACATTTTAGTACACATTTATGCAACTGAAGCATCTTTTTATTATCTGTATTGAAGTACGGTATAACTTCGATTTGAGATTTCCCCAATTTAACGACGAATTTCACTGGTCCGGATTCGACTGCATTAAAAATCCATGCTCCTCGGTTTAACGATATCCTTGAATTAACGATAACTTTTTTCTGTCCCTTGAAAATCGCGTACGTTTGGGGTTATGCTGTATTTCAAACGAGCTTCCAATATATGCATGCTTTCACTGACGGATAAGCGCAAGGCGTCATGCCCATAGTTGCAGTACTGTTAAGATTGGCCTGTTGGTGATTCGAAGTCGAAAGATTATCTACTGCAGAGAAAATTTATTGTTCCAACCAGTGTTGACTTTCAACCAAATCAGATTTCTTTTCTGCTAATCTAAAATTTAGTCGCGAAAAATTAGGTATAAATCCAGAGAATACTAGATACGATCAGTAGAGCTAAGAGACGATGAATTTTCTGCTTGTTTCGGGCAAGACTTGATTCAAAATACTTGCTATAGATGGTAATTTGTATTTTTTATTTTTAACACGGTCAAGCTTCAAACTTAGTTGCTAATTTTATTATGTAACAAGAAAAGTTTATTATTATTATTATTATTATTATTTTCGCTTCTTAACATGAGTGTGTCGCTGACGCGAAACCAAAGCCCCCCCCCCCCCAAAAAAAAAATAGCTCAACTTAATACTTTTTCCTACCTCAATACGGGCGTTAAGTCAGTTTACGCAATTGGGGCGAGGTGGCGAATAAAAGGTACATAATATTAGCATGTCTTTAAAATTTTATTATTTAGGAGAAAAGTTTGCAAGCTTCAACTACACAATATTAGTTTTGACCAAAAAACGAACTAATAATCATAATATAAAATATAGTTTTGTTTTATTTTTTGAACACATTGCATTATTTAACTCTAATTAATTTGAAATTAGAATAACTTGAAACCTGAATTTCTCCAATACTTTTGCTGAAATTGTTTGTTATTATTATTATTATCATTATCATATATATTGTTTCTTAAACGCTTCTTTTTTTTTTTCGGTGGGAGCGCCATAACTTCATCAATACTTTATCAAACCAATTGAAGCATCATTTAAAAGATTTTACACCCCCTCCCCATGAAAAGTTAAGAAACAACTCAAATTTTGGTTATTTTGTCCAAAAAGCCCAATTTTTTTTTCTGTTTTTTTTTTATTACGCACTAGTTTACTTTTCAACGCGCCAGAGCAAATGCTATAATTTAAATCACCTATGAAGAGAGGAGAAAAGTGGAAATAGCTTCTTCATTGTAAGAAAATTCCTGAACGTCACAGGTTATTTCCGAGCAACATTTTAGAATTTAACGGGTTTCCAACAGTTTTCTGCTAAAATCAAGTGGTTCGGCGAAAAGGTTTACAAAATTGCTTCAAGTTGCAGGAATGCAAACTTCTTGCTGTTTTGAAAAAAATATCTTTAGCTACCAGTATCAAAATATACTCAGCGTTTTTATTAAATTCTTATTGAGCTTGATTATTGAGCCTTAAGTGCAACTATACGGTTTATCCAGATTGAGGGGATAAATCAGGGAGCTAACAAGCTAACATAAATAAGTTTTCTTAGAGAGTACCTGATTTCTTCCCTAAAACGTCATTGCCTTCTATTGAAAAGGTTTCTGAATACTTCAGAAAAATTCCATGTTGATTTCGGAAAGGTTACTGTCTTTTAGCGGGAAACTGTTGTGCTTTTTTTTTTCTCGATACGTTACTGCCAGAATTTAAGCACATTAGCTGCGCATTATTTTGTAGGAACGTTTCGGAATATTCTTCACGGTTTTAAAGTGCATAAATATTTAGAAGAAATTATAGGTTATGATTTTTTTTATCTAAATTTGAGCTTCAAAACATTAAAATAATAAAATCATTTCTAATCATATACATAACTGTAAATCTGATATCGTCAAACTTTCAAACTTTTAATTGCTCAAAAACGTAATACCTCATAAGCGAAAACCAATGCAACAAAATAAGGGTTTTGTTTCCTTAAAAATGCTATTATATTGCTTGAACTCCATTGCAGCTAAATTTCCGTTACTACGAATAAGACTTTCGGTCCATTGAACTCTTTATACGAGTTAAAGATTTACCATGAAAATTACTATAAAAGCATTTCTGCAAGATTTTTCCAAGCACACTCAAATTACAGAAATAATATTAGTTCTCAGTTCTGCAATAACTGAAGAATTAGGGATGACAAATTTTACATTAAAGCTTAATCAATTTTGATTGCATAATTTACAAGACCTTTCAGAGATTTTTCTACATAATCAAACTTATTCAAATATTAAAATTGCCATTATAAGTAATTGTAAAATGTTTATTTACTTTTATTCACAAACTTGCAAGCATTAAAAAAAAAAATCCACATTGTACAAGTATTTCAAAAGAAACATGACAGTTGAAAATCATGCTCAAGTGATTCCTGACTGGGAGAAATTGACACCGAGGGTGGACAAAGGAGCGGTAGATGCTTTTAACGCCCCTACTGTTCGTCAATTCCTTCACCCTTCACTTCCCGCGAGGGGAAAAACTGCTGGTGTTCTGCAGGAAAGCCGAACGCTTCGAACGTAATATTACGTCGCTGCCGCTAATGACATATAAATTCCTTGACGTAATATTACGTCGCAGCTGCTTGAGTGGTTAAACTCAATAAAATTTATTGAGAAAAGATTTACGTAAGTAAAAAGAAATATAACACAAAACATTTTGCCAACGTTTTTTGACACTTGAACAGCAATATTGCTCGTATTGTAAGTTTTTTTACTTTAGAAAATATTTTTTCCAAAACCAGAACTACGGTTGAAGGAAAAGCAAAAGAAACGTTTTTTAATTTTTTTAATATTTTTATATTACAAATTAAAATTTAAATACAATATCTTAACTAATTTCGCCTATGGTTTTTTCAATTTTAAAAAACCGTCCCTGTAACGCAGTGGATAGCGCGTTGGACTTCTAATCCAAATGTCCCGGGTTCGAATCCCGGCAGAGATGTTTGAAAGATGTGTTTTAGTGTGCGGAAGATAAGCGATTCCGTCTTACACTTCTTTTGCATTTTGAACATTTTTCTACTTGCTGTGAATTTGGAATCAGAGATGAAAAAGGTTTTTGCACGAGTTTGACCTAGGAATGAGAAACTACAGCATCAATTGACACAGTTTCATGTTTTCATTTAGTTATTCGATTTTTTGCTATGTATAAAAGCTACTCAGATACATAACACAACATTAATTTATATTTCTCGCTCGGTTTCAGTCAGTAATCCTGTAAGATATTTCAGACTGTGGTCTATAGGTATTTTACCTCTTTCAACGGACACATTATTCAGCAGAAATTATACTTATTGCTATGAAATCATCGCGACCAATTATCATTTAAAGTTCTAACCGGGCCGTTCAGAATCTTTAAGTATAACTTAAACTTTCTCTACATAAAAAAAGATTCAACATGATGTGAAAAATTTAACCTGTCGGCACTGTGGCTTCCACTGTATTACTTTTTGGCAATAACAGCTACTCCGAGAAACAGGGATTGAATTTTATGAAGAAATAACAAAAAAAGTCATAAAAATGAAGTCTAAGTAAATTGCAAAACGCAAAATATAATTTAAGATCACTTACAATTGCCATGCATGGAGGGAGGATACACAGTTGACTTAAAAGCTTTCTTACAATAAACACTCATGCAATAAATAGCTTTTCGATAAAATCGATGTAAACACTTACATTGACGTAGAGACAAAAAATCAGTTTTTTACAATGTTTTTTTCAGCTTCGGATCTTAAATTGAAATCAAAACATTTTTCTATGACGAAAGATGATGCTTTTCGGTAAGTAGCTAAAACTTCTGTGAAGCGTATGTAATTTAATCCGACTAACCACATCGCAGTTTTTTTCTACTTAACGTCAACAACTTCATCATTTATATATCTACAAACTGCAAACTCTATTTTGTATATCTACGTACTGCTCGAACAGTAACCGCGCGGTCCCTGTAGCACAGTGGATAGCGCGTTGGACTTCTAATCCAAATGTCCCGGGTTCGAATCCCGGCAGGGATGTAGGCCACGGTTGTTTTCCTGGTTTTTTATTTAGACTATAAATTACTAAAAATATATCATAACTTACAGCTGCTAAGAGAGGTTACCACTTGTTGCAACTGAAAGGATACCTTTAGTACATTAGAAACAGAGAAGAGTTGAGTGGGCAATGGATAGTTCTTGAAGCATTTTTTGTGTTAGTACTAATGTCGTTAGTTTAGGGATATATAAAGTCCTTACTAGTTGAGGACAAAAATGTGATTTGTAGCAAACTATTAGGCTCCAGAAAGATTTCAACATTCTAATTTAATACAACGATTAATAATTTCATCTTCTTTAAGTACTTTTTTTCAGAAATAAATTTTCTCTATCTCTTAGTCAGGTATGAATCACATTAGATAAGATCAAATGAAGAAGTTTACGAAAATGAGTGCTGCTTCGTTTATTAAACTCAATAAAATTTATTGAGAAAAGATTTACGTAAGTAAAAAGAAATATAACAC